>NW_027675594.1:365000-367500 GCF_965601325.2 Salmo salar | reverse complement strand
GTGTGTGTTGTCGGTGTGTTTGTGTGGGTTGTCGGTGTGTGTGTGTGTGTGTGTGTTGTCGGTGTGTGTGTGTGTGTGTGTGTGTGTGTCGGTGTGTGTGTGTTGTCGGTGTGTGTGTGTGTGTGTTGTCGGTGTGTGTGTGTGTGTTGTGTGTGTGTGTGTTGTCGGTGTGTGTGTGTTGTCGGTGAGTGTGTGTGTGTGTGTGTGTGTGTTGTCGGTGTGTGTGTGTGTGTTGTCGGTGTGTGTGTGTGTGTTGTCGGTGTGTGTGTGTTGTCGGTGTGTGTGTGTGTTGTCGGTGTGTGTGTGTGTTGTCGGTGTGTGTGTGTGTGTGTTGTCGGTGTGTGTGTGTGTGTGTTGTCGGTGTGTGTGTGTTGTCAGTGTGTGTGTGTGTGTGTGTTGTCGGTGTGTGTGTGTGTTGCTGGTGTTTGTGTGTGTGTGTGTTGTCGGTGTGTGTGTGTGTGGTGTGTGTTGTCGGTGTGTGTGTGTGTGTGTTTGTCAGTGTGTGTGTGTGTGTTGTGTGTGTGTGTGTTGTCGGTGTGTGTGTGTGTGTTGTCGGTGTGTGTGCGTGTGTGTGTGTGTGTTGTCGGTGTGTGTGTGTTGTCGGTGTGTGTGTGTGTGTGTGTTGTCGGTTGTGTGTGTGTGTGTTGTCGGTGTGTGTGTGTGTGTTGTCGGTGTGTGTGTGTGTGTTGTCGGTGTGTGTGTGTGTGTGTGTGTTGTCGGTGTGTGTGTGTGTGTTGTCGGTGTGTTTGTGTGTGTGTGTTGTCGCTGTGTGTGTGTGTGTGTTGTCGGTGTGTGTGTGTGTGTGTTGTGTGTGTGTGTGTTGTCGGTGTGTGTGTGTGTGTGTTGTCGGTGTGTGTGTGTGTGTTGTCGGTGTGTGTGTGTGTGTGTTGTCGGTGTGTGTGTGTGTGTGTGTGTGTGTTGTCGGTGTGTGTGTGTTGTCGGTGTGTGTGTGTGTGTGTTGTCGGTGTGTGTGTGTGTGTGTTGTCGGTGTGTGTGTGTTGTCAGTGTGTGTGTGTGTGTGTGTGTTGTCGGTGTGTGTGTGTGTGTTGCTGGTGTGTGTGTGTGTGTGTTGTCGGTGTGTGTGTGTGTGTGTTGTCGGTGTGTGTGTGTGTGTTGTCGGTGTGTGTGTGTGTTGTCGGTGTGTGTGTGTGTTGTCGGTGTGTTGTCGATGTGTGTGTGTGTGTGTGTGTTGTCGCTGTGTGTGTGTGTGTGTTGTCGGTGTGTGTGTGTGTGTGTTGTCGGTGTGTGTGTGTGTGTTGTGTGTGTGTGTGTTGTCGGTGTGTGTGTGTGTGTGTTGTCGGTGTGTGTGTGTGTGTGTTGTCGGTTGTTTGTGTGGGTTGTCGGTGTGTGTGTGTGTGTGTGTGTTGTCGGTGTGTGTGTGTGTGTGTGTGTGTTGTCGGTGTGTGTGTGTTGTCGGTGTGTGTGTGTGTGTGTTGTCGGTGTGTGTGTGTGTGTTGTGTGTGTGTGTGTTGTCGGTGTGTGTGTGTGTTGTCGGTGAGTGTGTGTGTGTGTGTGTGTGTGTTGTCGGTGTGTGTGTGTGTGTTGTCGGTGTGTGTGTGTGTGTTGTCGGTGTGTGTGTGTTGTCGGTGTGTGTGTGTGTTGTCGGTGTGTGTGTGTGTGTGGTGTTGTCGGTGTGTGTGTGTGTGTGTTGTCGGTGTGTGTGTGTTGTCGGTGTGTGTGTGTGTGTTGTGGGTGTGTTGTCGGTGTGTGTGTGTGTGTGTTGTCGGTGTGTGCGTGTGTGTTGTCGGTGTGTGTGTGTGTGTGTTGTCGGTGTGTGTGTGTGTTGTCGGTGTGTGTGTGTGTGTGTGTGTGTTGTCGGTGTGTGTGTGTTGTCGGTGTGTGTGTGTGTTGTCGGTGTGTGTGTGTGTGTGTGTGTGTTGTCGGTGTGTGTGTGTTGTCGGTGTGTGTGTGTGTGTGTTGTCGGTGTGTGTGTGTGTGTGTTGTCGGTGTGTGTGTGTTGTAAGTGTGTGTGTGTGTGTGTGTTGTCGGTGTGTGTGTGTGTGTTGCTGGTGTTTGTGTGTGTGTGTGTTGTCGGTGTGTGTGTGTGTGTTGTCGGTGTGTGTGTGTGTGTTGTCGGTGTATGTGTGAGTGTTGTCGGTGTGTGTGTGTTGTCGGTGTGTGTGTGTGTTGTCGGTGTGTTGTCGGTGTGTGTGTGTGTGTGTGTGTGTGTTGTCGGTGTGTGTGTGTGTTGTCGTGTGTGTGTGTGTGTGTGTTGTCAGTGTGTGTGTGTGTGTTGTGTGTGTGTGTGTTGTCGGTGTGTGTGTGTGTGTGTTGTCGGTGTGTGTGTGTGTGTGTTGTCGGTGTGTGTGTGTGTGTGTTGTCGGTGTGTGTGTGTGTGTTGTCGGTGTGTGTGTATGAGTGTGTGTGTGTGTTGTCGGTGTGTGTGTGTGTTGTCGGTGTGTGTGTGTGTGTGTTGTCGGTGTGTGTGTGTGTGTGTTGTCGGTGTGTGTGTGTGTGTGTTGTCGGTGTGTGTGTGTGTTGTCGGTGTGTGTGTGTGTGT
>NW_027675594.1:347500-360000 GCF_965601325.2 Salmo salar | reverse complement strand
TGTGTGTGTGTTGTCGGTGTGTGTGTGTGTTGTCGGTGTGTGTGTGTGTGTGTGTGTGTTGTCGGTGTGTGTGTGTTATCGGTGTGTGTGTGTGTGTGTGTGTTGTCGGTGTGTGTGTGTGTGTTGTCGGTGTGTGTGTGTGTGTTGTCGGTGTGTGTGTGTGTGTTGTCGGTGTGTGTGTGTTGTCGGTGTGTGTGTGTGTGTGTTGTGGGTGTGTTGTCGGTGTGTGTGTGTGTGTGTTGTCGGTGTGTGCGTGTGTGTTTTGTCGGTGTGTGTGTGTGTGTGTTGTCGGTGTGTGTGTTGTGTGTGTGTGTGTTGTCCGTGTGTGTGTGTGTTGTCGGTGTGTGTGTGTGTGTGTGTGTGTTGTCGGTGTGCGTGTGTTGTCGGTGTGTGTGTGTGTGTGTTGTCGGTGTGTGTGTGTGATTTGTCGGTGTGTGTGTGTGTGTTGTCAGTGTGTGTGTGTGTGTGTGTTGTCGGTGTGTGTGTGTGTGTGTGTTGTCGGTGTGTGTGTGTGTGTGTGTTGTCGGTGTGTGTGTGTGTGTTGTCGGTGTGTGTGTGTGTGTGTTGTCAGTGTGTGTGTGTATTGCTGGTGTTTGTGTGTGTGTGTGTTGTCGGTGTGTGTGTGTGTGTTGTCGGTGTGTGTGTGTGTGTTGTCGGTGTGTGTGTGTGTGTTGTCGGTGTGTGTGTGTGTGTTGTCGGTGTGTGTGTGTTGTCGGTGTGTTGTGTGTGTGTGTTGTCGCTGTGTGTGTGTGTTGTCGGTGTGTGTGTGTGTGTGTTGTGTGTGTGTGTGTTGTCGGTGTGTGTGTGTGTGTTGTCGGTGTGTGTGTGTGTATGTGTTGTCGGTGTGTGTGTGTGTGTGTGTGTTGTCGGTGTGTGTGTGTTGTCGGTGTGTGTGTGTGTGTGTGTTGTTGGTATGTGTGTGTGTGTTGCTGGTGTTTTTGTGTGTGTGTGTTGTCGGTGTGTGTGTGTGTGTTGTCGGTGTGTGTGTGTGTGTGTGTGTGTGTTGTCGGTGTGTGTGTGTTGTCGGTGTGTGTGTGTGTGTGTTGTCGGGGTGTGTGTGTGTGTGTTGTCGGTGTGTGTGTGTGTGTTGTCGGTGTGTGTGTGTGTGTTGTCGGTTTGTGTGTGTGTGTGTTGTCGGTGTGTGTGTGTGTGTTGTCGGTGTGTGTGTGTGTTGTCGGTGTGTGTGTGTGAGTGTGTGTGTGTGTTGTCGGTGTGTGTGTGTTGTCGGTGTGTGTGTGTGTGTGTGTTGTTGGTGTGTGTGTGTGTGTGTGTTGTCGGTGTGTGTGTGTGTGTTGTCGGTGTGTGTGTGTGTGTGTGTTGTCGGTGTGTATGTGTGTGTGTTGTCAGTGTGTGTGTGTGTGTGTTGTGTGTGTGTGTGTGTTTATGTGTTGTCGGTGTGTGTGTGTGTGTGTTGTCGGTGTGTGTGTGTGTGTTGTCGGTGTGTGTGTGTGTGTGTGTGTGTGTTGTGTGTGTGTGTGTGTTGTCGGTGTGTGTGTGTGTTGTCGGTGTGTGTGTGTGTGTGTGTGTGTGTGTGTTGTCGGTGTGTGTGTGTGTGTGTGTTGTCGGTGTGTGTGTGTGTGTGTTGTCGGTGTGTGTGTGTGTTGTCGGTGTGTGTGTGTGTGTGTGTTGTCGGTGTGTGTGTGTGTGTGTTGTCGGTGTGTGTGTGTGTGTGTGTTGTCGGTGTGTGTGTGTGTGTTGTCGGTGTGTGTGTGTGTGTTGTCGGTGTGTGTGTGTGTGTTGTCGGTGTGTGTGTGTGTTGTCGGTGTGTGTGTGTGTGTGTGTTGTCGGTGTGTGTGTGTTATCGGTGTGTGTGTGTGTGTGTGTTGTCGGTGTGTGTGTGTGTGTTGTCGGTGTGTGTGTGTGTGTGTTGTCGGTGTGTGTGTGTGTGTTGTCGGTGTGTGTGTGTTGTCGGTGTGTGTGTGTACGTGTGTTGTGGGTGTGTTGTCGGTGTGTGTGTGTGTGTGTTGTCGGTGTGTGCGTGTGTGTTTTGTCGGTGTGTGTGTGTGTGTGTTGTCGGTGTGTGTGTGTTGTGTGTGTGTGTGTTGTCCGTGTGTGTGTGTGTTGTCGGTGTGTGTGTGTGTGTGTGTGTGTTGTCGGTGTGTGTGTGTGTGTGTGTTGTCGGTGTGTGTGTGTGTGTGTTGTCGGTGTGTGTGTGTGTGATTTGTCGGTGTGTGTGTGTGTGTGTTGTCGTGTGTGTGTGTGTGTGTGTTGTCGGTGTGTGTGTGTGTGTGTGTTGTCGGTGTGTGTGTGTGTGTGTGTTGTCGGTGTGTGTGTGTGTGTTGTCGGTGTGTGTGTGTGTGTGTTGTCAGTGTGTGTGTGTGTTGCTGGTGTTTGTGTGTGTGTGTGTTGTCGGTGTGTGTGTGTGTGTTGTCGGTGTGTGTGTGTGTGTTGTCGGTGTGTGTGTGTGTGTGTGTGTGTGTGTTGTCGGTGTGTGTGTGTGTTGTCGGTGTGTGTGTGTGTGTTGTCGGTGTGTGTGTGTTGTCGGTGTGTTTGTGTGTGTGTGTTGTCGCTGTGTGTGTGTGTTGTCGGTGTGTGTGTGTGTGTGTTGTGTGTGTGTGTGTTGTCGGTGTGTGTGTGTGTGTTGTCGGTGTGTGTGTGTGTATGTGTTGTCGGTGTGTGTGTGTGTGTGTGTGTTGTCGGTGTGTGTGTGTGTGTGTTGTCGGTGTGTGTGTGTGTGTGTGTTGTCGGTATGTGTGTGTGTGTTGCTGGTGTTTGTGTGTGTGTGTGTTGTCGGTGTGTGTGTGTGTGTTGTCGGTGTGTGTGTGTGTGTGTGTGTGTGTTGTCGGTGTGTGTGTGTGTGTTGTCGGTGTGTGTGTGTGTGTGTTGTCGGGGTGTGTGTGTGTGTTGTCGGTGTGTGTGTGTGTGTTGTCGGTGTGTTTGTGTCTGTGTGTGGTCGGTGTGTGTGTGTGTTGTCGGTGTGTGTGTGTGTGTTGTGTGTGTGTGTGTTGTCGGGGTGTGTTTGTGTGTTGTCGGTGTGTGTGTGTGTGTGTGTTGTCGGTGTGTGTGTATGTGTGTGTGTGTTGTCGGTGTGTGTGTGTGTGTGTTGTGTTGTCGGTGTGTGTGTGTGTGTGTTGTGTGTGTGTGTGTTGTCGGTGTGTGTGTGTTTTGTAGGTGTGTGTGTGTGTGTGTTGTCGGTGTGTGTGTGTGTGTGTTGTCGGTGTGTGTGTGTGTTGTCGGTGTGTGTGTGTGTGTGTGTGTTGTCGGTGTGTGTGTGTGTGTTGTCGGTGTGTGTGTGTGTGTTGTCGGTGTGTGTGTGTGTGTGTGTGTGTGTGTGTGTTGTCGTTGTGTGTGTGTGTGTGTTGTGTGTGTGTGTGTGTGTTGTCGGTGTGTGTGTGTGTGTGTTGTCGGTGTGTGTGTGTGTGTGTTTTGTCGGTGTGTGTGTGTGTGTGTTGTCGGTGTGTGTGTGTGTTGTCGGTGTGTGTGTGTGTGTGTGTGTTGTCGGTGTGTGTGTGTGTGTGTTGTCGGTGTGTGTGTGTGTGTTGTCGGTGTGTGTGTGTGTTATCGGTGTGTGTGTGTGTGTGTGTGTTTTCGGTGTGTGTGTGTTATCGGTGTGTGTGTGTGTGTTGTCGGTGTGTGTGTGTGTGTGTGTGTTGTCGGTGTGTGTGTGTGTGTATGTTGTCGGTGTGTGTGTGTGTGTTGTCGGTGTGTGTGTGTTGTCGGTGTGTGTGTGTGTGTGTTGTGGGTGTGTTGTCGGTGTGTGTGTGTGTGTGTTGTCGGTGTGTGTGTGTGTGTGTTGTCGGTGTGTGTGTGTGTGTTGTCGGTGTGTGTGTTGTCGGTGTGTGTGTGTGTTGTCGGTGTGTGTGTTGTCGGTGTGTGTGTGTGTGTGTGTGTGTTGTCGTGTGTGTGTGTGTGTTGTCGGTGTGTGTGTGTGTGTGTTGTCGGTGTGTGTGTGTGTTGTCAGTGTGTGTGTGTGTGTGTGTTGTCGGTGTGTGTGTGTGTGTGTGTTGTCGGTGTGTGTGTGTGTGTTGTCGGTGTGTGTGTGTGTGTTGTCAGTGTGTGTGTGTGTTGCTGGTGTTTGTGTGTGTGTGTGTTGTCGGTGTGTGTGTGTGTGTTGTCGGTGTGTGTGTTTTGTCGGTGTGTGTGTGTGTGTGTGTGTGTGTGTTGTCGGTGTGTGTGTGTGTGTGTGTTGTCGCTGTGTGTGTGTGTGTGTTGTCGGTGTGTGTGTGTGTGTTGTGTGTGTGTGTGTTGTCGGTGTGTGTGTGTGTGTGTTGTCGGTGTGTGTGTGTTGTGTGTGTGTGTGTTGTCGGTGTGTGTGTGTGTGTTGTCGGTGTGTGTGTGTGTGTGTGTGTGTGTTGTCGGTGTGTGTGTGTGTGTGTTGTCGGTGTGTGTGTGTGTTTTGTCGGTGTGTGTGTGTGTGTTGTGTGTGTGTGTGTGTTGTCGGTGTGTGTGTGTGTGTGTTGTCGGTGTGTGTATGTGTGTGTGTGTGTTGTCGGTGTGTGTGTGTGTGTGTTGTCGGTGTGTGTGTGTGTTGTCGGTGTGTGTGTGTGTGTTGTGTGTGTGTGTGTTGTCGGTGTGTGTGTGTGTGTTGTCGGTGTGTGTGTGTGTGTGTGTTGTCGGTGTGTGTGTGTGTTGTCTGTGTGTGTGTGTGTGTTGTCGGTGTGTGTGTGTGTGTGTGTGTTGTCGGTGTGTGTGTGTGTTGTCGGTGTGTGTGTGTGTGTGTGTGTTGTCGGTGTGTGTGTCTGTGTGTGTGTGTGTTGTCGGTGTGTGTGTTGTCGGTTTGTGTGTGTGTGTGTGTGTTGTCGGTGTGTGTGTGTGTGTGTTGTCGGTGTGTGTGTGTGTTGTCTGTGTGTGTGTGTGTGTTGTCGGTGTGTGTGTGTGTTGTCGGTGTGTGTGTATGAGTGTGTGTGTGTGTTGTCGGTGTGTGTGTGTGTTGTCGGTGTGTGTGTGTGTGTGTTGTCGGTGTGTGTGTGTGTGTGTTGTCGGTGTGTGTGTGTGTGTGTGTGTGTGTGTTGTCGGTGTGTGTGTGTTGTCGGTGTGTGTGTGTGTGTTGTCGGTGTGTGTGTGTTTATGTGTTGTCGGTGTGTGTGTGTGTGTGTTGTCGGAGTGTGTGTGTGTGTTGTCGGTGTGTGTGTGTGTGTTGTCGGTGTGTGTGTGTGTGTGTTGTCGGTTTGTGTGTGTGTGTGTGTGTTGTCGGTGTGTGTGTGTGTGTTGTCGGTGTGTGTGTGTGTTGTCGGTGTGTGTGTGTGAGTGTGTGTGTGTTGTCGGTGTGTGTGTGTTGTCGGTGTGTGTGTGTGTGTGTGTTGTCGGTGTGTGTGTGTGTGTGTGTGTGTTGTCGGTGTGTGTGTGTGTGTTGTCGGTGTGTGTGTGTGTGTGTGTTGTCGGTGTGTATGTGTGTGTGTTGTCAGTGTGTGTGTGTGTGTGTTGTCGGTGTGTGTGTGTTTATGTGTTGTCGGTGTGTGTGTGTGTTGTCGGTGTGTGTGTGTGTTGTCGGTGTGTGTGTGTGTGTGTGTGTGTGTGTGTGTGTGTGTTGTGTGTGTGTGTGTGTGTTGTCGGTGTGTGTGTGTGTGTGTTGTCGGTGTGTGTGTGTGTGTGTGTGTGTTGTCGGTGTGTGTGTGTGTTGTCGGTGTGTGTGTGTGTGTGTTGTCGGTGTGTGTGTGTGTTGTCGGTGTGTGTGTGTGTGTGTGTTGTCGGTGTGTGTGTGTGTTGTCGGTGTGTGTGTGTGTGTGTGTTGTCGGTGTGTGTGTGTGTGTTGTCGGTGTGTGTGTGTGTGTGTTGTCGGTGTGTGTGTGTGTGTTGTCGGTGTGTGTGTGTGTTGTCGGTGTGTGTGTGTGTGTGTGTTGTCGGTGTGTGTGTGTGTGTGTGTTGTCGGTGTGTGTGTGTGTGTTGTCGGTGTGTGTGTGTGTGTGTTGTCAGTGTGTGTGTGTGTTGCTGGTGTTTGTGTGTGTGTGTGTTGTCGGTGTGTGTGTGTGTGTTGTCGGTGTGTGTGTGTGTGTTGTCGGTGTGTGTGTGTGTGTGTGTGTGTGTGTTGTCGGTGTGTGTGTGTGTTGTCGGTGTGTGTGTGTGTGTTGTCGGTGTGTGTGTGTTGTCGGTGTGTTTGTGTGTGTGTGTTGTCGCTGTGTGTGTGTGTTGTCGGTGTGTGTGTGTGTGTGTTGTGTGTGTGTGTGTTGTCGGTGTGTGTGTGTGTGTTGTCGGTGTGTGTGTGTGTATGTGTTGTCGGTGTGTGTGTGTGTGTGTGTGTTGTCGGTGTGTGTGTGTGTGTGTTGTCGGTGTGTGTGTGTGTGTGTGTTGTCGGTATGTGTGTGTGTGTTGCTGGTGTTTGTGTGTGTGTGTGTTGTCGGTGTGTGTGTGTGTGTTGTCGGTGTGTGTGTGTGTGTGTGTGTGTGTTGTCGGTGTGTGTGTGTGTGTTGTCGGTGTGTGTGTGTGTTGTCGGGGTGTGTGTGTGTGTTGTCGGTGTGTGTGTGTGTGTTGTCGGTGTGTTTGTGTCTGTGTGTGGTCGGTGTGTGTGTGTGTTGTCGGTGTGTGTGTGTGTGTTGTGTGTGTGTGTGTTGTCGGGGTGTGTTTGTGTGTTGTCGGTGTGTGTGTGTGTGTGTGTTGTCGGTGTGTGTGTATGTGTGTGTGTGTTGTCGGTGTGTGTGTGTGTGTGTTTGTGTTGTCGGTGTGTGTGTGTGTGTTGTGTGTGTGTGTGTTGTCGGTGTGTGTGTGTTTTGTAGGTGTGTGTGTGTGTGTGTTGTCGGTGTGTGTGTGTGTGTGTTGTCGGTGTGTGTGTGTGTGTGTTGTCGGTGTGTGTGTGTGTGTGTGTGTGTGTGTTGTCGGTGTGTGTGTGTGTGTTGTCGGTGTGTGTGTGTGTGTTGTCGGTGTGTGTGTGTGTGTGTGTGTGTGTGTGTGTTGTCGTTGTGTGTGTGTGTGTGTTGTGTGTGTGTGTGTGTGTTGTCGGTGTGTGTGTGTGTGTGTTGTCGGTGTGTGTGTGTGTGTGTTTTGTCGGTGTGTGTGTGTGTGTGTTGTCGGTGTGTGTGTGTGTTGTCGGTGTGTGTGTGTGTGTGTTGTCGGTGTGTGTGTGTGTGTGTTGTCGGTGTGTGTGTGTGTGTTGTCGGTGTGTGTGTGTGTTATCGGTGTGTGTGTGTGTGTGTGTGTTTTCGGTGTGTGTGTGTTATCGGTGTGTGTGTGTTGTCGGTGTGTGTGTGTGTGTGTGTGTTGTCGGTGTGTGTGTGTGTGTGTGTTGTCGGTGTGTGTGTGTGTGTTGTCGGTGTGTGTGTGTTGTCGGTGTGTGTGTGTGTGTGTTGTGGGTGTGTTGTCGGTGTGTGTGTGTGTGTGTTGTCGGTGTGTGTGTGTGTGTGTTGTCGGTGTGTGTGTGTGTGTTGTCGGTGTGTGTGTTGTCGGTGTGTGTGTGTGTTGTCGGTGTGTGTGTTGTCGGTGTGTGTGTGTGTGTGTGTGTGTTGTCGTGTGTGTGTGTGTGTTGTCGGTGTGTGTGTGTGTGTGTTGTCGGTGTGTGTGTGTGTTGTCAGTGTGTGTGTGTGTGTGTGTTGTCGGTGTGTGTGTGTGTGTGTGTTGTCGGTGTGTGTGTGTGTGTTGTCGGTGTGTGTGTGTGTGTTGTCAGTGTTTGTGTGTGTTGCTGGTGTTTGTGTGTGTGTGTGTTGTCGGTGTGTGTGTGTGTGTTGTCGGTGTGTGTGTTTTGTCGGTGTGTGTGTGTGTGTGTGTGTGTGTGTTGTCGGTGTGTGTGTGTGTGTGTGTTGTCGCTGTGTGTGTGTGTGTGTTGTCGGTGTGTGTGTGTGTGTTGTGTGTGTGTGTGTTGTCGGTGTGTGTGTGTGTGTGTTGTCGGTGTGTGTGTGTTGTGTGTGTGTGTGTTGTCGGTGTGTGTGTGTGTGTTGTCGGTGTGTGTGTGTGTGTGTGTGTGTGTTGTCGGTGTGTGTGTGTGTGTGTTGTCGGTGTGTGTGTGTGTTTTGTCGGTGTGTGTGTGTGTGTTGTGTGTGTGTGTGTGTTGTCGGTGTGTGTGTGTGTGTGTTGTCGGTGTGTGTATGTGTGTGTGTGTGTTGTCGGTGTGTGTGTGTGTGTGTTGTCGGTGTGTGTGTGTGTTGTCGGTGTGTGTGTGTGTGTTGTGTGTGTGTGTGTTGTCGGTGTGTGTGTGTGTGTTGTCGGTGTGTGTGTGTGTGTGTGTTGTCGGTGTGTGTGTGTGTTGTCTGTGTGTGTGTGTGTGTTGTCGGTGTGTGTGTGTGTGTGTGTGTTGTCGGTGTGTGTGTGTGTGTGTTGTCGGTGTGTGTGTGTGTGTGTGTGTTGTCGGTGTGTGTGTCTGTGTGTGTGTGTGTTGTCGGTGTGTGTGTTGTCGGTTTGTGTGTGTGTGTGTGTGTTGTCGGTGTGTGTGTGTGTGTGTTGTCGGTGTGTGTGTGTGTTGTCTGTGTGTGTGTGTGTGTTGTCGGTGTGTGTGTGTGTTGTCGGTGTGTGTGTATGAGTGTGTGTGTGTGTTGTCGGTGTGTGTGTGTGTTGTCGGTGTGTGTGTGTGTGTGTTGTCGGTGTGTGTGTGTGTGTGTTGTCGGTGTGTGTGTGTGTGTGTGTGTGTGTGTTGTCGGTGTGTGTGTGTTGTCGGTGTGTGTGTGTGTGTTGTCGGTGTGTGTGTGTTTATGTGTTGTCGGTGTGTGTGTGTGTGTGTTGTCGGAGTGTGTGTGTGTGTTGTCGGTGTGTGTGTGTGTGTTGTCGGTGTGTGTGTGTGTGTGTTGTCGGTTTGTGTGTGTGTGTGTGTGTTGTCGGTGTGTGTGTGTGTGTTGTCGGTGTGTGTGTGTGTTGTCGGTGTGTGTGTGTGAGTGTGTGTGTGTTGTCGGTGTGTGTGTGTTGTCGGTGTGTGTGTGTGTGTGTTGTCGGTGTGTGTGTGTGTGTGTGTGTGTTGTCGGTGTGTGTGTGTGTGTTGTCGGTGTGTGTGTGTGTGTGTGTTGTCGGTGTGTATGTGTGTGTGTTGTCAGTGTGTGTGTGTGTGTGTTGTCGGTGTGTGTGTGTTTATGTGTTGTCGGTGTGTGTGTGTGTTGTCGGTGTGTGTGTGTGTTGTCGGTGTGTGTGTGTGTGTGTGTGTGTGTGTGTGTGTGTGTTGTGTGTGTGTGTGTGTGTTGTCGGTGTGTGTGTGTGTGTGTTGTCGGTGTGTGTGTGTGTGTGTGTGTGTTGTCGGTGTGTGTGTGTGTTGTCGGTGTGTGTGTGTGTGTGTTGTCGGTGTGTGTGTGTGTTGTCGGTGTGTGTGTGTGTGTGTGTTGTCGGTGTGTGTGTGTGTGTGTTGTCGGTGTGTGTGTGTGTGTGTGTTGTCGGTGTGTGTGTGTGTGTTGTC
The DNA here is from genome assembly GCF_965601325.2 of Salmo salar. NCBI lineage: Eukaryota > Metazoa > Chordata > Actinopteri > Salmoniformes > Salmonidae > Salmo > Salmo salar. The sequence continues at coordinate 350,759 of NW_027675594.1, read as the reverse complement.
GGTGTGTGTGTGTTGTCGGTGTGTGTGTGTGTGTTGTCGGTGTGTGTGTGTGTTGTCGGTGTGTGTGTGTGTGTGTGTTGTCGGTGTGTGTGTGTTATCGGTGTGTGTGTGTGTGTGTGTTGTCGGTGTGTGTGTGTGTGTTGTCGGTGTGTGTGTGTGTGTGTTGTCGGTGTGTGTGTGTGTGTTGTCGGTGTGTGTGTGTTGTCGGTGTGTGTGTGTGTGTGTTGTGGGTGTGTTGTCGGTGTGTGTGTGTGTGTGTGTTGTCGGTGTGTGCGTGTGTGTGTTGTCGGTGTGTGTGTGTGTGTTGTCGGTGTGTGTGTGTTGTGTGTGTGTGTGTTGTCCGTGTGTGTGTGTGTTGTCGGTGTGTGTGTGTGTGTGTGTGTGTTGTCGGTGTGTGTGTGTGTGTTGTCGGTGTGTGTGTGTGTGTGTTGTCGGTGTGTGTGTGTGTGACTTGTCGGTGTGTGTGTGTGTTGTCAGTGTGTGTGTGTGTGTGTGTGTTGTCGGTGTGTGTGTGTGTGTGTGTTGTCGGTGTGTGTGTGTGTGTTGTCGGTGTGTGTGTGTGTGTTGTCGGTGTGTGTGTGTGTGTGTTGTCAGTGTGTGTGTGTGTTGCTGGTGTTTGTGTGTGTGTGTGTTGTCGGTGTGTGTGTGTGTGTTGTCGGTGTGTGTGTGTGTGTTGTCGGTGTGTGTGTGTGTGTGTGTGTGTGTTGTCGGTGTGTGTGTGTGTGTTGTCGGTGTGTGTGTGTGTTGTGTGTGTTTATGTGTTGTCGGTGTGTGTGTGTGTGTGTTGTCGGTGTGTGTGTGTGTATGTGTTGTCGGTGTGTGTGTGTGTGTGTTGTCGGTGTGTGTGTGTGTGTGTTGTCGGTGTGTGTGTGTGTGTGTGTTGTCGGTATGTGTGTGTGTGTTGCTGGTGTTTGTGTGTGTGTGTGTTGTCGGTGTGTGTGTGTGTGTTGTCGGTGTGTGTGTGTGTGTGTGTGTGTTGTCGGTGTGTGTGTGTGTGTTGTCGGTGTGTGTGTGTGTGTGTTGTCGGGGTGTGTGTGTGTGTGTTGTCGGTGTGTGTGTGTGTGTTGTCGGTGTGTTTGTGTGTGTGTGTGGTCGGTGTGTGTGTGTGTTGTCGGTGTGTGTGTGTGTGTTGTGTGTGTGTGTGTTGTCGGTGTGTGTGTGTGTGTTGTCGGTGTGTGTGTGTGTGTGTGTGTGTGTGTGTGTGTTGTGTGTGTGTGTGTGTGTTGTCGGTGTGTGTGTGTGTGTGTTGTCGGTGTGTGTGTGTTTATGTGTTGTCGGTGTGTGTGTGTGTTGTCGGTGTGTGTGTGTGTTGTCGGTGTGTGTGTGTGTGTGTGTGTGTGTGTGTGTGTGTTGTGTGTGTGTGTGTGTGTTGTCGGTGTGTGTGTGTGTGTGTTGTCGGTGTGTGTGTGTGTGTGTGTGTGTTGTCGGTGTGTGTGTGTGTGTGTTGTCGGTGTGTGTGTGTGTGTGTTGTCGGTGTGTGTGTGTGTTGTCGGTGTGTGTGTGTGTGTGTGTTGTCGGTGTGTGTGTGTGTGTGTTGTCGGTGTGTGTGTGTGTGTGTGTTGTCGGTGTGTGTGTGTGTGTTGTCGGTGTGTGTGTGTGTGTGTTGTCGGTGTGTGTGTGTGTGTTGTCGGTGTGTGTGTGTGTTGTCGGTGTGTGTGTGTGTGTGTGTTGTCGGTGTGTGTGTGTTATCGGTGTGTGTGTGTTTGTGTGTTGTCGGTGTGTGTGTGTGTGTTGTCGGTGTGTGTGTGTGTGTGTTGTCGGTGTGTGTGTGTGAGTTGTCGGTGTGTGTGTGTTGTCGGTGTGTGTGTGTGTGTGTTGTGGGTGTGTTGTCGGTGTGTGTGTGTGTGTGTTGTCGGTGTGTGCGTGTGTGTTTTGTCGGTGTGTGTGTGTGTGTGTTGTCGGTGTGTGTGTGTTGTGTGTGTGTGTGTTGTCCGTGTGTGTGTGTGTTGTCGGTGTGTGTGTGTGTGTGTGTTGTCGGTGTGTGTGTGTGTGTTGTCGGTGTGTGTGTGTGTGTGTTGTCGGTGTGTGTGTGTGTGATTTGTCGGTGTGTGTGTGTGTGTGTGTGTTGTCGGTGTGTGTGTTGTCTGTGTGTGTGTGTGTGTTGTCGGTGTGTGTGTGTGTGTGTGTGTTGTCGGTGTGTGTGTGTGTGTGTTGTCGGTGTGTGTGTGTGTTTGTGTGTGTTGTCGGTGTGTGTGTCTGTGTGTGTGTGTGTTGTCGGTGTGTGTGTTGTCGGTTTGTGTGTGTGTGTGTGTTGTCGGTGTGTGTGTGTGTGTGTTGTCGGTGTGTGTGTGTGTTGTCTGTGTGTGTGTGTGTGTTGTCGGTGTGTGTGTGTGTTGTCGGTGTGTGTGTATGAGTGTGTGTGTGTGTTGTCGGTGTGTGTGTGTGTTGTCGGTGTGTGTGTGTGTGTGTTGTCGGTGTGTGTGTGTGTGTGTTGTCGGTGTGTGTGTGTGTGTGTGTGTGTGTGTTGTCGGTGTGTGTGTGTTGTCGGTGTGTGTGTGTGTTGTCGGTGTGTGTGTGTTTATGTGTTGTCGGTGTGTGTGTGTGTGTGTTGTCGGAGTGTGTGTGTGTGTTGTCGGTGTGTGTGTGTGTGTTGTCGGTGTGTGTGTGTGTGTGTTGTCGGTTTGTGTGTGTGTGTGTGTGTTGTCGGTGTGTGTGTGTGTGTTGTCGGTGTGTGTGTGTGTTGTCGGTGTGTGTGTGTGAGTGTGTGTGTGTGTTGTCGGTGTGTGTGTGTTGTCGGTGTGTGTGTGTGTGTGTGTTGTCGGTGTGTGTGTGTGTGTGTGTGTGTTGTCGGTGTGTGTGTGTGTGTTGTCGGTGTGTGTGTGTGTGTGTGTTGTCGGTGTGTATGTGTGTGTGTTGTCAGTGTGTGTGTGTGTGTGTTGTCGGTGTGTGTGTGTTTATGTGTTGTCGGTGTGTGTGTGTGTTGTCGGTGTGTGTGTGTGTTGTCGGTGTGTGTGTGTGTGTGTGTGTGTGTGTGTTGTGTGTGTGTGTGTGTGTTGTCGGTGTGTGTGTGTGTGTGTTGTCGGTGTGTGTGTGTGTGTGTGTGTGTTGTCGGTGTGTGTGTGTGTTGTCGGTGTGTGTGTGTGTGTGTTGTCGGTGTGTGTGTGTTGTCGGTGTGTGTGTGTGTGTGTGTTGTCGGTGTGTGTGTGTGTGTGTTGTCGGTGTGTGTGTGTGTGTGTGTTGTCGGTGTGTGTGTGTGTGTTGTCGGTGTGTGTGTGTGTGTGTTGTCGGTGTGTGTGTGTGTGTTGTCGGTGTGTGTGTG
>NW_027675594.1:337500-340000 GCF_965601325.2 Salmo salar | reverse complement strand
TTGTCGGTGTGTGTGTGTGTGTTGTGTGTGTGTGTGTGTGTGTTGTCGGTGTGTGTGTGTGTGTGTGTGTTGTCGGTGTGTGTGTGTGTGTGTGTTGTCGGTGTGTGTGTGTGTGTGTGTTGTCGGTGTGTGTGTGTGTGTGTGTTGTCAGTGTGTGTCTGTGTGTTATCGGTGTGTGTGTGTGTGTGTTGTCGGTGTGTGTGTGTGTCTGTGTTGTCGGTGTGTGTGTGTGTGTGTTGTCGGTGTGTGTGTGTGTGTTGTCTGTGTGTGTGTGTGTGTGTTGTCGGTGTGTGTGTGTGTGTGTGCTGTCGGTGTGTGTGTGTGTGTGTGTGTGTTGTCGGTGTGTGTGTGTGTGTGTGTTGTCGGTGTGTGTGTGTGTGTGTGTTGTCGGTGTGTGTGTGTGTGTGTGTTGTCAGTGTGTGTCTGTGTGTTATCGGTGTGTGTGTGTGTGTGTGTTGTCGGTGTGTGTGTGTGTCTGTGTTGTCGGTGTGTGTGTGTGTGTGTTGTCGGTGTGTGTGTGTGTGTTGTCTGTGTGTGTGTGTGTGTGTTGTCAGTGTGTGTGTGTGTGTGTGTTGTCGGTGTGTGTGTGTGTGTGTGTTGTCGGTGTGTGTGTGTGTGTGTGTGTGTGTGTGTGTTGTTGGTGTGTGTGTGTGTGTGTTGTCGGTGTGTGTGTGTGTGTTGTCGGTGTGTGTGTGTTGTCGGTGTGTTTGTGTGTGTGTGTTGTCGTTGTGTGTGTGTGTGTGTTGTCGGTGTGTGTGTGTGTGTTGTGTGTGTGTGTGTTGTCAGTGTGTGTGTGTGTTGTCGGTGTGTGTGTGTGTGTGTTGTCGGTGTGTGTGTGTGTGTGTGTTGTCAGTGTGTGTGTGTGTGTGTGTGTGTGTTGTCGGTGTGTGTGTTTGTGTGTGTGTTGTCGGTGTGTGTGTGTGTGTGTGTTGCCGGTGTGTGTGTGTGTGTTGTCGGTGTGCGTGTGTGTGTTGTCGGTGTGTGTGTGTGTGTGTGTTGCCGGTGTGTGTGTGTGTGTGTGTGTTGTCGGTGTGTGTGTGTGTGTGTTGTCGGTGTGTGTGTGTGTGTGTTGTCGGTGTGTGTGTGTGTGTGTTGTCGGTGTGTGTGTGTGTGTTGTCGGTGTGTGTGTGTGTAGTCGGTGTGTGTGTGTGTTGTCGGTGTGTGTGTGTGTGTTGTCTGTGTGTGTGTGTGTGTGTGTTGTCGGTGTGTGTGTGTGTTGTCGGTGTGTGTGTGTGTGTTGTGTGTGTGTGTGTTGTCGGTGTGTGTGTGTGTGTGTTGTCAGTGTGTGTGTGTGTGTGTGTGTGTGTGTGTGTGTTGTCGCTGTGTGTGTGTGTGTGTGTGTGTGTGTGTTGTCGGTGTGTGTGTGTGTGTGTGTGTTGTCCGAGTGTGTGTGTGTGTGTGTTGTCGGTGTGTGTGTGTGTTGTCAGTGTGTGTGTGTGTGTGTGTTGTCGGTGTGTGTGTGTGTGTGTGTTGTCGGTGTGTGTGTGTGTGTTGTCGGTGTGTTTGTGTGTGTGTGTTGTCGGTGTGTGTGTGTGTGTGTGTTGCTGGTGTTTGTTTGTGTGTGTGTTGTCGGTGTGTGTGTGTGTGTGTTGTCGGTGTGTGTGTGTGTGTGTGTGTGTGTGTGTGTGTTGTCGGTGTGTGTGTGTGTGTGTTGTCGGTGTGTGTGTGTGTGTTGTCGGTGTGTGTGTGTGTGTTGTCGGTGTGTGTGTGTGTGTGTTGTCGTTGTGTGTGTGTGTGTGTTGTCGGTGTGTGTGTGTGTGTTGTGTGTGTGTGTGTTGTCAGTGTGTGTGTGTGTTGTCGGTGTGTGTGTGTGTGTGTTGTCGCTGTGTGTGTGTGTGTGTGTTGTCAGTGTTGTCGGTGTGTGTGTGTGTGTGTTGTCGGTGTGTGTGTGTGTGTGTTGTGGGTGTGTTGTCGGTGTGTGTGTGTGTGTTGTCGGTGTGTGCGTGTGTGTTTTGTCGGTGTGTGTGTGTGTGTGTTGTCGGTGTGTGTGTGTTGTGTGTGTGTGTGTTGTCCGTGTGTGTGTGTGTTGTCGGTGTGTGTGTGTGTGTGTGTGTGTTGTCGGTGTGTGTGTGTGTGTTGTCGGTGTGTGTGTGTGTGTGTTGTCGGTGTGTGTGTGTGTGACTTGTCGGTGTGTGTGTGTGTGTGTTGTCAGTGTGTGTGTGTGTGTGTGTGTTGTCGGTGTGTGTGTGTGTGTGTGTTGTCGGTGTGTGTGTGTGTGTGTGTTGTCGGTGTGTGTGTGTGTGTTGTCGGTGTGTGTGTGTGTGTGTTGTCAGTGTGTGTGTGTGTTGCTGGTGTTTGTGTGTGTGTGTGTTGTCGGTGTGTGTGTGTGTGTTGTCGGTGTGTGTGTGTGTGTTGTCGGTGTGTGTGTGTGTGTGTGTGTGTGTTGTCGGTGTGTGTGTGTGTGTTGTCGGTGTGTGTGTGTGTTGTGTGTGTTTATGTGTTGTCGGTGTGTGTGTGTGTGTGTTGTCGGTGTGTGTGTGTGTATGTGTTGTCGGTGTGT
>NW_027675594.1:330000-332500 GCF_965601325.2 Salmo salar | reverse complement strand
TGTGTGTTGTCCGAGTGTGTGTGTGTGTGTGTTGTCGGTGTGTGTGTGTGTTGTCAGTGTGTGTGTGTGTGTGTGTTGTCGGTGTGTGTGTGTGTGTGTGTTGTCGGTGTGTGTGTGTGTGTTGTCGGTGTGTTTGTGTGTGTGTGTTGTCGGTGTGTGTGTGTGTGTGTGTTGCTGGTGTTTGTTTGTGTGTGTGTTGTCGGTGTGTGTGTGTGTGTGTTGTCGGTGTGTGTGTGTGTGTGTGTGTGTGTGTGTTGTCGGTGTGTGTGTGTGTGTGTTGTCGGTGTGTGTGTGTGTGTTGTCGGTGTGTGTGTGTGTGTTGTCGGTGTGTGTGTGTGTGTGTTGTCGTTGTGTGTGTGTGTGTGTTGTCGGTGTGTGTGTGTGTGTTGTGTGTGTGTGTGTTGTCAGTGTGTGTGTGTGTTGTCGGTGTGTGTGTGTGTGTGTTGTCGCTGTGTGTGTGTGTGTGTGTTGTCAGTGTTGTCGGTGTGTGTGTGTGTGTGTTGTCGGTGTGTGTGTGTGTGTGTGTTGTCGGTGTGTGTGTGTGTGTGTGTTGCCGGTGTGTGTGTGTGTTGTCGGTGTGTGTGTGTGTGTGTGTTGTCGGTGTGTGTGTGTGTTGTCGGTGTGTGTGTGTTGTGTGTGTGTGTGTGTGTTGTGTGTGTGTGTGTGTGTTGTCGGTGTGTGTGTGTGTTGTCGGTGTGTGTGTGTGTGTTGTCGGTGTGTTTGTGTGTGTGTGTTGTCGTTGTGTGTGTGTGTGTGTTGTCGGTGTGTGTGTGTGTGTTGTGTGTGTGTGTGTTGTCGGTGTGTGTGTGTGTTGTCGGTGTGTGTGTGTGTGTGTTGTCGGTGTGTGAGTGTGTGTGTGTTGTCAGTGTGTGTGTGTGTGTGTGTGTGTGTGTTGTCGGTGTGTGTGTGTGTGTGTGTGTGTTGTCGGTGTGTGTGTGTGTTGTCGGTGTGTGTGTGTGTGTGTGTTGTCGGTGTGTGTGTGTGTGTGTGTGTGTTGTCGGTTTGTGTATGTGTGTGTGTGTTGTCGGTGTGTGTGTGTGTGTGTTGTCGGTGTGTGTGTGTGTGTGTATGTGTGTGTGTTGTCGGTGTGTGTGTGTGTGTGTTGTCGGTGTGTGTGTGTGTGTTGTCGGTGTGTGTGTTGTCGGTGTGTTTGTGTGTGTGTGTTGTCGTTGTGTGTGTGTGTGTGTTGTCGGTGTGTGTGTGTGTGTTGTGTGTGTGTGTGTTGTCAGTGTGTGTGTGTGTTGTCGGTGTGTGTGTGTGTGTGTTGTCGGTGTGTGTGTGTGTGTTGTCAGTGTGTGTGTGTGTGTGTGTGTGTGTGTGTTGTCTGTGTTTGTGTGTGTGTGTGTTGTCGGTGTGTGTGTGTGTGTGTGTTGCCGGTGTGTGTGTGTGTGTTGTCGGTGTGTGTGTGTGTTGTCGGTGTGTGTGTGTGTGTGTTGTCGGTGTGTGTGTGTGTGTGTTGTCGGTGTGTGTGTGTGTGTTGTCGGTGTGTGTGTGTGTGTGTGTTGCCGGTGTGTGTGTGTGTGTGTTGTCGGTGTGTGTGTGTGTGTGTTGTCAGTGTGTGTGTGTGTGTGTTGTCGGTGTGTGTGTGTGTGTGTGTTGTCGGTGTGTGTGTGTGTGTTGTCGGTGTGTGTGTGTGTAGTCGGTGTGTGTGTGTGTGTGTGTGTGTGTGTGTTGTCGGTGTGTGTGTGTGTGTTGTCGGTGTGTGTGTGTGTGTTGTCGGTGTGTGTGTGTGTTTTCGGTGTGTGTGTGTTGTGTGTGTTTGTGTGTGTGTTGTCGGTGTGTGTGTGTGTAGTCGGTGTGTGTGTGTGTGTGTGTGTGTGTGTGTGTGTTGTCGGTGTGTGTGTGTGTGTGTTGTCTGTGTGTGTGTGTGTGTGTGTGTTGTCGGTGTGTGTGTGTGTTGTCGGTGTGTGTGTGTGTGTTGTGTGTGTGTGTGTTGTCGGTGTGTGTGTGTGTGTGTGTTGTCATTGTGTGTGTGTGTGTGTGTGTGTGTGTGTGTGTGTTGTCGCTGTGTGTGTGTGTGTGTGTGTGTGTGTGTGTTGTCGGTGTGTGTGTGTGTGTTGTCCGAGTGTGTGTGTGTGTGTGTGTTGTCGGTGTGTGTGTGTGTTGTCAGTGTGTGTGTGTGTGTGTGTTGTCGGTGTGTGTGTGTGTGTGTGTTGTCGGTGTGTGTGTGTGTGTTGTCGGTGTGTTTGTGTGTGTGTGTTGTCGGTGTGTGTGTGTGTGTGTGTTGCTGGTATTTGTTTGTGTGTGTGTTGTCGGTGTTTGTGTGTGTGTGTTGTCGGTGTGTGTGTGTGTGTGTGTGTGTGTGTGTTGTCGGTGTGTGTGTGTGTGTGTTGTCGGTGTGTGTGTGTGTGTTGTCGGTGTGTGTGTGTGTGTTGTCGGTGTGTGTGTGTGTGTGTGTTGTCGTTGTGTGTGTGTGTGTGTTGTCGGTGTGTGTGTGTGTGTGTGTTGTCAGTGTGTGTGTGTGTTGTCGGTGTGTGTGTGTGTGTGTTGTCGCTGTGTG
>NW_027675594.1:322500-325000 GCF_965601325.2 Salmo salar | reverse complement strand
TCGGTGTGTGTGTGTTGTCGGTGTGTGTGTGTGTGTTGTCGGTGTGTGTGTGTGTGTGTGTTGTCGGTGTGTGTGTGTGTTGTCAGTGTGTGTGTGTGTGTGTTGTCGGTGTGTGTGTGTGTGTGTGTTGTCGGTGTGTGTGTGTTGTCGGTGTGTGTGTGTGTGTTGTCGGTGTGTGTGTGTGTGTGTTGTCGGTGTGTGTGTGTGTGTGTTTCTGGTGTGTGTGTGTGTGTTGTCGGTGTGTGTGTGTTGTCGGTGTGTGTGTGTGTGTGTGTTGTCGATGTGTGTGTGTGTGTTGTCGGTGTGTGTGTGTGTGTGTGTGTTGTCCGAGTGTGTGTGTGTGTGTGTGTTGTCGGTGTGTGTGTGTGTTGTCAGTGTGTGTGTGTGTGTGTGTTGTCGGTGTGTGTGTGTGTGTGTGTTGTCGGTGTGTGTGTGTGTGTTGTCGGTGTGTTTGTGTGTGTGTGTTGTCGGTGTGTGTGTGTGTGTGTGTTGCTGGTGTTTGTTTGTGTGTGTGTTGTCGGTGTTTGTGTGTGTGTGTTGTCGGTGTGTGTCTGTGTGTGTGTGTGTGTGTGTGTGTTGTCGGTGTGTGTGTGTGTGTGTTGTCGGTGTGTGTGTGTGTGTTGTCGGTGTGTGTGTGTGTGTTGTCGGTGTGTGTGTGTGTGTGTTGTCGTTGTGTGTGTGTGTGTGTTGTCGGTGTGTGTGTGTGTGTTGTGTGTGTGTGTGTTGTCAGTGTGTGTGTGTGTTGTCGGTGTGTGTGTGTGTGTGTTGTCGCTGTGTGTGTGTGTGTGTGTTGTCAGTGTGTGTGTGTGTGTGTGTGTGTGTGTTGTCGGTGTGTGTGTGTGTTGTCGGTGTGTGTGTGTGTGTGTGTTGTCGGTGTGTGTGTGTGTGTGTGTGTGTTGTCGGTGTGTGTGTGTGTGTGTTGTCGGTGTGTGTGTGTGTGTTGTCGGTGTGTGTGTGTGTAGTCGGTGTGTGTGTGTGTGTGTGTGTTGTCGGTGTGTGTGTGTGTGTTGTCTGTGTGTGTGTGTGTGTGTGTGTTGTCGGTGTGTGTGTGTGTTGTCGGTGTGTGTGTGTGTGTTGTGTGTGTGTGTGTTGTCGGTGTGTGTGTGTGTGTGTTGTCAGTGTGTGTGTGTGTGTGTGTGTGTGTGTGTGTGTGTGTTGTCGCTGTGTGTGTGTGTGTGTGTGTGTGTTGTCGGTGTGTGTGTGTGTGTGTGTGTTGTCCGAGTGTGTGTGTGTGTGTGTGTTGTCGGTGTGTGTGTGTGTTGTCAGTGTGTGTGTGTGTGTGTTGTCGGTGTGTGTGTGTGTGTGTGTTGTCGGTGTGTGTGTGTTGTCGGTGTGTGTGTGTGTGTTGTCGGTGTGTGTGTGTGTGTGTTGTCGGTGTGTGTGTGTGTGTGTTTCTGGTGTGTGTGTGTGTGTTGTCGGTGTGTGTGTGTTGTCGGTGTGTGTGTGTGTGTGTGTTGTCGATGTGTGTGTGTGTGTTGTCGGTGTGTGTGTGTGTGTGTGTGTTGTCCGAGTGTGTGTGTGTGTGTGTGTTGTCGGTGTGTGTGTGTGTTGTCAGTGTGTGTGTGTGTGTGTGTTGTCGGTGTGTGTGTGTGTGTGTGTTGTCGGTGTGTGTGTGTGTGTTGTCGGTGTGTTTGTGTGTGTGTGTTGTCGGTGTGTGTGTGTGTGTGTGTTGCTGGTGTTTGTTTGTGTGTGTGTTGTCGGTGTTTGTGTGTGTGTGTTGTCGGTGTGTGTCTGTGTGTGTGTGTGTGTGTGTGTGTTGTCGGTGTGTGTGTGTGTGTGTTGTCGGTGTGTGTGTGTGTGTTGTCGGTGTGTGTGTGTGTGTTGTCGGTGTGTGTGTGTGTGTGTTGTCGTTGTGTGTGTGTGTGTGTTGTCGGTGTGTGTGTGTGTGTTGTGTGTGTGTGTGTTGTCAGTGTGTGTGTGTGTTGTCGGTGTGTGTGTGTGTGTGTTGTCGCTGTGTGTGTGTGTGTTGTCAGTGTGTGTGTGTGTGTGTGTGTGTGTTGTCGGTGTGTGTGTGTGTTGTCGGTGTGTGTGTGTGTGTGTGTTGTCGGTGTGTGTGTGTGTGTGTGTGTGTTGTCGGTGTGTGTGTGTGTGTGTTGTCGGTGTGTGTGTGTGTGTTGTCGGAGTGTGTGTGTGTAGTCGGTGTGTGTGTGTGTGTGTGTGTTGTCGGTGTGTGTGTGTGTGTTGTCTGTGTGTGTGTGTGTGTGTGTTGTCGGTGTGTGTGTGTGTTGTCGGTGTGTGTGTGTGTGTTGTGTGTGTGTGTGTTGTCGGTGTGTGTGTGTGTGTGTTGTCAGTGTGTGTGTGTGTGTGTGTGTGTGTTGTCGCTGTGTGTGTGTGTGTGTGTGTGTGTGTGTTGTCGGTGTGTGTGTGTGTGTGTGTGTTGTCCGAGTGTGTGTGTGTGTGTGTTGTCGGTGTGTGTGTGTGTTGTCAGTGTGTGTGTGTGTGTGTGTTGTCGGTGTGTGTGTGTGTGTGTGTTGTCGGTGTGTGTGTGTGTGTTGTCGGT
>NW_027675594.1:280000-295000 GCF_965601325.2 Salmo salar | reverse complement strand
TGTGTTGTCGGTGTGTGTGTGTTTATGTGTTGTCGGTGTGTGTGTGTGTGTGTGTTGTCGGTGTGTGTGTGTGTTGTCGGTGTGTGTGTGTGTGTTGTCGGTGTGTGTGTGTGTGTGTGTGTGTGTGTGTGTGTGTTGTCGGTGTGTGTGTGTGTGTGTTGTCGGTGTGTGTGTGTGTGTGTGTGTGTGTGTGTGTGTGTTGTTGGTGTGTGTGTGTGTGTGTTGTGTGTGTGTGTGTGTGTGTGTGTGTGTGTGTGTGTGTGTTGTCGGTGTGTGTGTGTGTTGTGTGTGTGTGTGTTGTCGGTGTATGTGTGTGTGTTGTCGGTGTGTGTGTGTGTGTGTGTTGTCGGTGTGTGTGTGTGTGTGTGTGTTGTCGGTGTGTGTGAGTGTGTTGTCGGTGTGTGTGTGTGTGTGTTGTCGGTGTGTGTGTGTGTGTTGTCGGTGTGTGTGTGTGTGTGTGTGTGTGTGTGTTGTCGGTGTGTGTGTGTGCTGTGTGTGTGTGTGTTGTCGGTGTGTGTGTGTGTGTGTTGTCGGTGTGTGTGTGTGTGTGTGTTGTCGGTGTGTGTGTGTGTTGTTGGTGTGTGTGTGTGTGTGTGTTGCCGGTGTGTGTGTGTGTGTGTTGTCGGTGTGTGTGTGTGTGTGTGTGTTGTCGGTGTGTGTGTGTGTGTGTTGTCGGTGTGTGTGTGTGTGTGTTGTCGGTGTGTGTGTGTGTGTGTGTTGTCGGTGTGTGTGTGTGTAGTCGGTGTGTGTGTGTCTGTGTGTGTGTGTGTGTTGTCGGTGTGTGTGTGTGTGTTGTCGGTGTGTGTGTGTGTGTTGTCGGTGTGTGTGTGTGTTGTCGGTGTGTGTGTGTTGTGTGTGTTTGTGTGTGTGTTGTCGGTGTGTGTGTGTGTAGTCGGTGTGTGTGTGTGTGTGTGTGTGTTGTCGGTGTGTGTGTGTTTGTTGTCTGTGTGTGTGTGTGTGTGTGTTGTCGGTGTGTGTGTGTGTTGTCGGTGTGTGTGTGTGTGTTGTGTGTGTGTGTGTTGTCGGTGTGTGTGTGTGTGTGTGTTGTCAGTGTGTGTGTGTGTGTGTGTGTGTGTGTGTGTGTGTGTTGTCGCTGTGTGTGTGTGTGTGTGTGTGTGTGTGTGTGTTGTCGGTGTGTGTGTGTGTGTTGTGTGTGTGTGTGTTGTCGGTGTGTGTGTGTGTGTGTGTTGTCAGTGTGTGTGTGTGTGTGTGTGTGTGTGTGTGTGTGTGTGTTGTCGCTGTGTGTGTGTGTGTGTGTGTGTGTGTGTTGTCGGTGTGTGTGTGTGTGTTGTCCGAGTGTGTGTGTGTGTGTGTGTTGTCGGTGTGTGTGTGTGTTGTCAGTGTGTGTGTGTGTGTGTGTTGTCGGTGTGTGTGTGTGTGTGTGTTGTCGGTATGTGTGTGTGTGTTGTCGGTGTGTTTGTGTGTGTGTGTTGTCGGTGTGTGTGTGTGTGTGTGTTGCTGGTGTTTGTTTGTGTGTGTGTTGTCGGTGTTTGTGTGTGTGTGTTGTCGGTGTGTGTGTGTGTGTGTGTGTGTGTGTGTGTGTTGTCGGTGTGTGTGTGTGTGTGTTGTCGGTGTGTGTGTGTGTGTTGTCGGTGTGTGTGTGTGTGTTGTCGGTGTGTGTGTGTGTGTGTGTGTGTTGTCGTTGTGTGTGTGTGTGTGTTGTCGGTGTGTGTGTGTGTGTTGTGTGTGTGTGTGTTGTCAGTGTGTGTGTGTGTTGTCGGTGTGTGTGTGTGTTGTCGCTGTGTGTGTGTGTGTGTGTTGTCAGTGTGTGTGTGTGTGTGTGTGTTGTCGGTGTGTGTGTGTGTTGTCGGTGTGTGTGTGTGTGTGTGTTGCCGGTGTGTGTGTGTGTTGTCGGTGTGTGTGTGTGTGTGTGTGTTGTCGGTGTGTGTGTGTGTTGTCGGTGTGTGTGTGTTGTGTGTGTGTGTGTGTGTGTGTTGTGTGTGTGTGTGTGTGTTGTCGGTGTGTGTGTGTGTGTTGTCGGTGTGTGTGTGTGTGTTGTCGGTGTGTTTGTGTGTGTGTGTTGTCGTTGTGTGTGTGTGTGTTGTCGGTGTGTGTGTGTGTGTTGTGTGTGTGTGTGTTGTCGGTGTGTGTGTGTGTGTGTTGTCGGTGTGTGAGTGTGTGTGTGTTGTCAGTGTGTGTGTGTGTGTGTGTGTGTGTTGTCGGTGTGTGTGTGTGTTGTCGGTGTGTGTGTGTGTGTGTGTTGTCAGTGTGTGTGTGTGTTGTCGGTTTGTGTATGTGTGTGTGTGTTGTCGGTGTGTGTGTGTGTGTGTTGTCGGTGTGTGTGTGTGTGTGTGTGTGTGTGTGTGTGTGTTGTCGGTGTGTGTGTGTGTGTGTTGTCGGTGTGTGTGTGTGTGTTGTCGGTGTGTTTGTGTGTGTGTGTTGTCTTTGTGTGTGTGTGTGTGTTGTCGGTGTGTGTGTGTGTGTGTGTTGCCGGTGTGTGTGTGTGTGTGTTGTCGGTGTGTGTGTGTGTGTGTTGTCGGTGTGTGTGTGTGTGTGTTGTCGGTGTGTGTGTGTGTGTGTTGTCGGTGTGTGTGTGTGTGTTGTCGGTGTGTGTGTGTGTAGTCGGTGTGTGTGTGTGTGTGTGTGTGTGTGTGTTGTCGGTGTGTGTGTGTGTGTTGTCGGTGTGTGTGTGTGTGTTGTCGGTGTGTGTGTGTGTTGTCGGTGTGTGTGTGTTGTGTGTGTTTGTGTGTGTGTTGTCGGTGTGTGTGTGTGTAGTCGGTGTGTGTGTGTGTGTGTGTGTGTGTGTTGTCGGTGTGTGTGTGTGTGTTGTCTGTGTGTGTGTGTGTGTGTGTGTTGTCGGTGTGTGTGTGTGTTGTCGGTGTGTGTGTGTGTGTGTGTGTGTGTGTTGTCGGTGTGTGTGTGTGTGTGTGTTGTCAGTGTGTGTGTGTGTGTGTGTGTGTGTGTGTGTTGTCGCTGTGTGTGTGTGTGTGTGTGTGTGTGTGTGTGTTGTCGGTGTGTGTGTGTGTGTTGTGTGTGTGTGTGTTGTCGGTGTGTGTGTGTGTGTGTGTTGTCAGTGTGTGTGTGTGTGTGTGTGTGTGTGTGTGTGTGTGTGTTGTCGCTGTGTGTGTGTGTGTGTGTGTGTGTGTGTTGTCGGTGTGTGTGTGTGTGTTGTCCGAGTGTGTGTGTGTGTGTGTGTTGTCGGTGTGTGTGTGTGTTGTCGGTGTGTGTGTGTTGTGTGTGTGTGTGTTGTCGGTGTGTGTGTGTGTGTGTTGTCAGTGTGTGTGTGTGTGTGTGTGTGTGTGTTGTCGCTGTGTGTGTGTGTGTGTGTGTGTGTGTGTGTGTTGTCGGTGTGTGTGTGTGTGTTGTGTGTGTGTGTGTTGTCGGTGTGTGTGTGTGTGTGTGTTGTCAGTGTGTGTGTGTGTGTGTGTGTGTGTGTGTGTGTGTGTGTGTTGTCGCTGTGTGTGTGTGTGTGTGTGTGTGTGTGTTGTCGGTGTGTGTGTGTGTGTTGTCCGAGTGTGTGTGTGTGTGTGTGTTGTCGGTGTGTGTGTGTGTTGTCAGTGTGTGTGTGTGTGTGTGTTGTCGGTGTGTGTGTGTGTGTGTGTTGTCGGTGTGTGTGTGTGTGTTGTCGGTGTGTTTGTGTGTGTGTGTTGTCGGTGTGTGTGTGTGTGTGTGTTGCTGGTGTTTGTTTGTGTGTGTGTTGTCGGTGTTTGTGTGTGTGTGTTGTCGGTGTGTGTGTGTGTGTGTGTGTGTGTGTGTGTGTGTTGTCGGTGTGTGTGTGTGTGTGTTGTCGGTGTGTGTGTGTGTGTTGTCGGTGTGTGTGTGTGTGTGTGTCGGTGTGTGTGTGTGTGTGTGTTGTCGTTGTGTGTGTGTGTGTGTTGTCGGTGTGTGTGTGTGTGTTGTGTGTGTGTGTGTTGTCAGTGTGTGTGTGTGTTGTCGGTGTGTGTGTGTGTTGTCGCTGTGTGTGTGTGTGTGTGTTGTCAGTGTGTGTGTGTGTGTGTGTGTGTGTTGTCGGTGTGTGTGTGTGTGTGTGTTGTCGGTGTGTGTGTGTGTTGCCGGTGTGTGTGTGTGTTGTCGGTGTGTGTGTGTGTGTGTGTGTTGTCGGTGTGTGTGTGTGTTGTCGGTGTGTGTGTGTTGTGTGTGTGTGTGTGTGTGTTGTGTGTGTGTGTGTGTGTTGTCGGTGTGTGTGTGTGTGTTGTCGGTGTGTGTGTGTGTGTTGTCGGTGTGTTTGTGTGTGTGTGTTGTCGTTGTGTGTGTGTGTGTGTTGTCGGTGTGTGTGTGTGTGTTGTGTGTGTGTGTGTTGTCGGTGTGTGTGTGTGTGTGTTGTCGGTGTGTGAGTGTGTGTGTGTTGTCAGTGTGTGTGTGTGTGTGTGTGTGTGTTGTCGGTGTGTGTGTGTGTGTGTTGTCGGTGTGTGTGTGTGTTGTCGGTGTGTGTGTGTGTGTGTGTTGTCAGTGTGTGTGTGTGTTGTCGGTTTGTGTATGTGTGTGTGTGTTGTCGGTGTGTGTGTGTGTGTGTTGTCGGTGTGTGTGTGTGTGTGTGTGTGTGTGTGTGTGTGTTGTCGGTGTGTGTGTGTGTGTGTTGTCGGTGTGTGTGTGTGTGTTGTCGGTGTGTTTGTGTGTGTGTGTTGTCGTTGTGTGTGTGTGTGTGTTGTCGGTGTGTGTGTGTGTGTTGTGTGTGTGTGTGTTGTCAGTGTGTGTGTGTGTTGTCGGTGTGTGTGTGTGTGTGTGTTGTCGGTGTGTGTGTGTGTGTTGTCAGTGTGTGTGTATGTGTGTGTGTGTGTGTGTTGTCGGTGTTTGTGTGTGTGTGTGTTGTCGGTGTGTGTGTGTGTGTGTGTTGCCGGTGTGTGTGTGTGTGTTGTCGGTGTGCGTGTGTGTGTTGTCGGTGTGTGTGTGTGTGTTGCCGGTGTGTGTGTGTGTGTTGTCGGTGTGTGTGTGTGTGTTGTCGGTGTGTGTGTGTGTGTGTTGTCGGTGTGTGTGTGTGTGTGTTGTCGGTGTGTGTGTGTGTGTTGTCGGTGTGTGTGTGTGTGTTGCCGGTGTGTGTGTGTGTGTGTTGTCGGTGTGTGTGTGTGTGTGTTGTCGGTGTGTGTGTGTGTGTGTTGTCGGTGTGTGTGTGTGTGTGTTGTCGGTGTGTGTGTGTGTGTTGTCGGTGTGTGTGTGTGTAGTCGGTGTGTGTGTGTGTGTGTGTGTTGTCGGTGTGTGTGTGTGTTGTCGGTGTGTGTGTGTTGTGTGTGTGTGTGTGTGTTGTGTGTGTGTGTGTGTGTGTTGTCGGTGTGTGTGTGTTGTCGGTGTGTGTGTGTGTGTTGTCGGTGTGTTTGTGTGTGTGTGTTGTCGTTGTGTGTGTGTGTGTGTTGTCGGTGTGTGTGTGTGTGTTGTGTGTGTGTGTGTTGTCGGTGTGTGTGTGTGTGTGTTGTCGGTGTGTGAGTGTGTGTGTGTTGTCAGTGTGTGTGTGTGTGTGTGTGTGTGTTGTCGGTGTGTGTGTGTGTGTGTTGTCGGTGTGTGTGTGTGTTGTCGGTGTGTGTGTGTGTGTGTGTTGTCAGTGTGTGTGTGTGTGTGTGTTGTCGGTTTGTGTATGTGTGTGTGTGTTGTCGGTGTGTGTGTGTGTGTGTTGTCGGTGTGTGTGTGTGTGTGTGTGTGTGTGTGTGTGTGTTGTCGGTGTGTGTGTGTGTGTGTTGTCGGTGTGTGTGTGTGTGTTGTCGGTGTGTTTGTGTGTGTGTGTTGTCGTTGTGTGTGTGTGTGTGTTGTCGGTGTGTGTGTGTGTGTTGTGTGTGTGTGTGTTGTCAGTGTGTGTGTGTGTGTTGTCGGTGTGTGTGTGTGTGTGTGTTGTCGGTGTGTGTGTGTGTGTTGTCAGTGTGTGTGTGTGTGTGTGTGTGTGTGTGTTGTCGGTGTTTGTGTGTGTGTGTGTTGTCGGTGTGTGTGTGTGTGTGTGTTGCCGGTGTGTGTGTTTGTGTTGTCGGTGTGCGTGTGTGTGTTGTCGGTGTGTGTGTGTGTGTTGCCGGTGTGTGTGTGTGTGTTGTCGGTGTGTGTGTGTGTTGTCGGTGTGTGTGTGTGTGTGTTGTCGGTGTGTGTGTGTGTGTGTTGTCGGTGTGTGTGTGTGTGTTGTCGGTGTGTGTGTGTGTGTTGCCGGTGTGTGTGTGTGTGTGTTGTCGGTGTGTGTGTGTGTGTGTTGTCGGTGTGTGTGTGTGTGTGTTGTCGGTGTGTGTGTGTGTGTGTTGTCGGTGTGTGTGTGTGTGTTGTCGGTGTGTGTGTGTGTAGTCGGTGTGTGTGTGTGTGTGTGTGTGTGTGTGTGTTGTCGGTGTGTGTGTGTGTGTTGTCGGTGTGTGTGTGTGTGTGTGTGTTGTCGGTGTGTGTGTGTGTTGTCGGTGTGTGTGTGTTGTGTGTGTTTGTGTGTGTGTTGTGTGTGTGTGTGTGTGTTGTCGGTGTGTGTGTGTGTGTTGTCGGTGTGTGTGTGTGTGTTGTCGGTGTGTTTGTGTGTGTGTGTTGTCGTTGTGTGTGTGTGTGTGTTGTCGGTGTGTGTGTGTGTGTTCTGTGTGTGTGTGTTGTCGGTGTGTGTGTGTGTTGTCGGTGTGTGTGTGTGTGTGTTGTCGGTGTGTGTGTGTGTGTTGTCAGTGTGTGTGTGTGTGTGTGTGTGTTATCGGTGTGTGTGTGTGTGTGTGTGTGTGTGTGTTGTCGGTGTGTGTGTGTGTGTTGTCGGTGTGTGTGTGTGTGTGTGTTGTCGGTGTGTGTGTGTGTTGTCGGTGTGTGTGTGTTGTGTGTGTTTGTGTGTGTGTTGTGTCTGTGTGTGTGTGTTGTCGGTGTGTGTGTGTGTGTTGTCGGTGTGTTTGTGTGTGTGTGTTGTCGTTGTGTGTGTGTGTGTGTTGTCGGTGTGTGTGTGTTCTGTGTGTGTGTGTTGTCGGTGTGTGTGTGTGTTGTCGGTGTGTGTGTGTGTGTGTTGTCGGTGTGTGTGTGTGTGTGTGTTGTCAGTGTGTGTGTGTGTGTGTGTGTGTTATCGGTGTGTGTGTGTGTGTGTGTGTTGTCGGTGTGTGTGTGTGTTGTCGGTGTGTGTGTGTGTGTGTGTTGTCGGTGTGTGTGTGTGTGTGTGTTGTCGGTGTGTGTGTGTGTGTTGTCGGTGTGTTTGTGTGTGTGTGTTGTCGGTGTGTGTGTGTGTGTGTTTCTGGTGTGTGTGTGTGTGTTGTCGGTGTGTGTGTTGTCGGTGTGTGTGTGTGTGTTGTCGGTGTGTGTTTGTGTGTTGTCGGTGTGTGTGTGTGTGTGTGTGTTGTCCGAGTGTGTGTGTGTGTGTGTGTTGTCGGTTTGTGTGTGTGTTGTCAGTGTGTGTGTGTGTGTGTGTTGTCGGTGTGTGTGTGTGTGTGTGTGTGTTGTCGGTGTGTGTGTGTGTGTTGTCGGTGTGTTTGTGTGTGTGTGTTGTCGGTGTGTGTGTGTGTGTGTGTTGCTGGTGTTTGTTTGTGTGTGTGTTGTCGGTGTTTGTGTGTGTGTGTTGTCGGTGTGTGTCTGTGTGTGTGTGTGTGTGTGTGTGTTGTCGGTGTGTGTGTGTGTGTGTTGTCGGTGTGTGTGTGTGTGTGTTGTCGGTCTGTGTGTGTGTGTTGTCGGTGTGTGTGTGTGTGTGTGTTGTCGTTGTGTGTGTGTGTGTGTGTGTTGTCGGTGTGTGTGTGTGTGTTGTGTGTGTGTGTGTTGTCAGTGTGTGTGTGTGTTGTCGGTGTGTGTGTGTGTGTGTTGTCGCTGTGTGTGTGTGTGTGTGTGTTGCCGGTGTGTGTGTGTGTTGTTGGTGTGTGTGTGTGTGTGTGTTGTCGGTGTGTGTGTGTGTTGTCGGTGTGTGTGTGTTTTGTGTGTGTGTGTGTGTTGTGTGTGTGTGTGTGTGTTGTCGGTGTGTGTGTGTGTGTTGTCGGTGTGTGTGTGTGTGTTGTCGGTGTGTTTGTGTGTGTGTGTTGTCGTTGTGTGTGTGTGTGTGTTGTCGGTGTGTGTGTGTGTGTTGTGTGTGTGTGTGTTGTCGGTGTGTGTGTGTGTGTGTTGTCGGTGTGTGAGTGTGTGTGTGTTGTCAGTGTGTGTGTGTGTGTGTGTGTGTGTTGTCGGTGTGTGTGTGTGTGTGTGTGTTGTCGGTGTGTGTGTGTGTTGTCGGTGTGTGTGTGTGTGTGTGTTGTCGGTGTGTGTGTGTGTGTGTGTTGTCGGTGTGTGTGTGTGTGTTGTCGGTGTGTGTGTGTGTAGTCGGTGTGTGTGTGTGTGTGTGTGTTGTCGGTGTGTGTGTGTGTTGTCGGTGTGTGTGTGTTGTGTGTGTGTGTGTGTGTTGTGTGTGTGTGTGTGTGTGTTGTCGGTGTGTGTGTGTTGTCGGTGTGTGTGTGTGTGTTGTAAGTGTGTTTGTGTGTGTGTGTTGTCGTTGTGTGTGTGTGTGTGTTGTCGGTGTGTGTGTGTGTGTTGTGTGTGTGTGTGTTGTCGGTGTGTGTGTGTGTGTGTTGTCGGTGTGTGAGTGTGTGTGTGTTGTCAGTGTGTGTGTGTGTGTGTGTGTGTGTTGTCGGTGTGTGTGTGTGTGTGTTGTCGGTGTGTGTGTGTGTTGTCGGTGTGTGTGTGTGTGTGTGTTGTCAGTGTGTGTGTGTGTGTGTGTTGTCGGTTTGTGTATGTGTGTGTGTGTTGTCGGTGTGTGTGTGTGTGTGTTGTCGGTGTGTGTGTGTGTGTGTGTGTGTGTGTGTGTGTGTGTGTTGTCGGTGTGTGTGTGTGTGTGTTGTCGGTGTGTGTGTGTGTGTTGTCGGTGTGTTTGTGTGTGTGTGTTGTCGTTGTGTGTGTGTGTGTGTTGTCGGTGTGTGTGTGTGTGTTGTGTGTGTGTGTGTTGTCAGTGTGTGTGTGTGTTGTCGGTGTGTGTGTGTGTGTGTGTTGTCGGTGTGTGTGTGTTGTCAGTGTGTGTGTGTGTGTGTGTGTGTGTGTGTGTGTCGGTGTTTGTGTGTGTGTGTGTTGTCGGTGTGTGTGTGTGTGTGTGTTGCCGGTGTGTGTGTGTGTGTTGTCGGTGTGCGTGTGTGTGTTGTCGGTGTGTGTGTGTGTGTTGCCGGTGTGTGTGTGTGTGTTGTCGGTGTGTGTGTGTGTTGTCGGTGTGTGTGTGTGTGTGTGTTGTCGGTGTGTGTGTGTGTGTGTTGTCGGTGTGTGTGTGTGTGTGTTGTCGGTGTGTGTGTGTGTGTTGCCGGTGTGTGTGTGTGTGTGTGTTGTCGGTGTGTGTGTGTGTTGTCCGAGTGTGTGTGTGTGTGTGTGTTGTCGGTGTGTGTGTGTGTTGTCAGTGTGTGTGTGTGTGTGTGTTGTCGGTGTGTGTGTGTGTGTGTGTTGTCGGTGTGTGTGTGTGTGTTGTCGGTGTGTGTGTGTGTGTGTTGTCGGTGTGTGTGTGTGTGTTGTCGGTGTGTGTGTGTGTGTTGTCGGTGTGTGTGTGTTGTGTGTGTGTGTGTTGTCGGTGTGTGTGTGTGTGTGTGTTGTCAGTGTGTGTGTGTGTGTGTGTGTGTGTGTGTTGTCGCTGTGTGTGTGTGTGTGTGTGTGTGTGTGTGTGTTGTCGGTGTGTGTGTGTGTGTTGTGTGTGTGTGTGTTGTCGGTGTGTGTGTGTGTGTGTGTTGTCAGTGTGTGTGTGTGTGTGTGTGTGTGTGTGTGTGTGTGTGTGTGTTGTCGCTGTGTGTGTGTGTGTGTGTGTGTGTGTGTTGTCGGTGTGTGTGTGTGTGTTGTCCGAGTGTGTGTGTGTGTGTGTGTTGTCGGTGTGTGTGTGTGTTGTCAGTGTGTGTGTGTGTGTGTGTTGTCGGTGTGTGTGTGTGTGTGTGTTGTCGGTGTGTGTGTGTGTGTTGTCGGTGTGTGTGTGTGTGTGTTGTCGGTGTGTGTGTGTGTGTTGTCGGTGTGTGTGTGTGTGTTGTCGGTGTGTGTGTGTGTGTGTTGTCGGTGTGTGTGTGTGTGTGTGTTGTCGCTGTGTGTGTGTATGTGTTATGTGTGTGTGTGTTGTCGGTGTGTGTGTGTGTGTGTTGTCGGTGTGTGTGTGTGTGTGTTGTCGGTGTGTGTGTGTGTGTGTGTTGTCGGTGTGTGTGTGTGTGTGTGTGTGTTGTCGGTGTGTTTGTGTGTTGTGTGTGTGTGTGTTGTCGGTGTGTGTGTGTGTGTGTTGTCGGTGTGTGTGTGTTGTCGGTGTGTGTGTGTGTGTGTGTTGTCGGTGTGTGTGTGTGTGTGTTGTCGGTGTGTGTGTGTGTTGTCGGTGTGTGTGTGGGTGTGTTGTCGGTGTGTGTGTGTTGTCGGTGCGTGTGTGTGTGTGTTGTCGGTGTGTGTGTTGTCGGTGTGTGTGTGTGTGTTGTCGGTGTGTGTGTGTGTGTGTGTTGTCGGTGTGTGTGTGTGTTGTGTGTGTGTGTGTGTTGTCGGTGTGTGTGTGTTTGTGTTGTCGGTGTGTGTTTGTGTGTGTGTCTTGTCGGTGTGTGTGTGTTGTCGGTGTGTGTGTGTGTGTGTGTGTGTGTGTGTTGTCGGTGTGTGTGTGTGTGTGTTGTCGGTGTGTGTGTGTGTGTGTCTTGTCGGTGTGTGTGTGTTGTCGTTGTGTGTGTGTGTTGTCGGTGTGTGTGTGTGTGTTGTCGGTGTGTGTGTGTGTGTGTTGTCGGTGTGTGTGTGTGTGTTGTGTGTGTGTGTGTGTTGTCGGTGTGTGTGTGTGTGTGTTGTCGGTGTGTGTGTGTGTGTGTCTTGTCGGTGTGTGTGTGTTGTTGTTGTGTGTGTGTGTGTGTGTGGTAGGTGTGTGTGTGTGTTGTCGGTGTGTGTGTGTGTGTGTTGTCGGTGTGTGTGTGTGTTGTCGGTGTGTGTGTGTGTGTTGTCGGTGTGTGTGTGTGTGTTGTCGGTGTGTGTGTGTGTGTGTGTTGTCGGTGTGTGTGTGTGTTGTCGGTGTGTGTGTGTGTGTGTTGTCGGTGTGTGTGTGTGTGTTGTCGGTGTGTGTGTGTGTTGTCGGTGTGTGTGTGTGTGTGTTGTCGGTGTGTGTGTGTGTTGTCGGTGTGTGTGTGTGTGTTGTCGGTGTGTGTGTGTTGTTGGTGTGTGTGTGTGTGTGTGTGTGTTGTCGGTGTGTGTGTGTGTTGTCGGTGTGTGTGTGTGTGTTGTCGGTGTGTGTGTGTGTGTTGTCGGTGTGTGTGTGTGTTGTCGGTGTGTGTGTGTGTGTGTTGTCGGTGTGTGTGTGTGTCTGTGTTGTCGGTGTGTGTGTGTGTGTGTGTTGTCGGTGTGTGTGTGTGTGTGTTGTCTGTGTGTGTGTGTGTTGTCGGTGTGTGTGTGTGTGTGTTGTCGGTGTGTGTGTGTGTGTGTGTTGTCGGTGTGTGTGTGTGTGTTGTCAGTGTGTGTGTGTGTGTGTTGTCGGTGTGTGTGTGTTGTCGGTGTGTGTGTGTGTCTGTGTTGTCGGTGTGTGTGTGTGTGTGTTGTCGGTGTGTGTGTGTGTGTTGTCGGTGTGTGTGAGTGTGTTGCTGGTGTGTGTGTGTGTGTGTGTTGTCGGTGTGTGTGTGTGTGTTGTCGGTGTGTGTGTGTGTGTTGTAGGTGTGTGTGTGTGTGTGTTGTCGGTGTGTGTGTGTGTGTGTTGTCAGTGTGTGTGTGTGTGTTGTCGGTGTGTTGTGTGTGTGTGTTGTCGGTGTGTGTGTGTGTGTCTTGTCAGTGTGTGTGTGTGTGTGTTGTCGGTGTGTGTGTGTGTGTTGTCGGTGTGTGTGTGTGTGTTGTTGGTGTGTGTGTGTGTGTGTGTTGTCGGTGTGTGTGTGTGTTGTCGGTGTGTGTGTGTGTGTGTTGTCGGTGTGTGTGTGTGTGTTGTCGGTGTGTGTGTGTGTTGTCGGTGTGTGTGTGTGTGTGTTGTCGGTGTGTGTGTGTGTCTGTGTTGTCGGTGTGTGTGTGTGTGTGTGTGTTGTCGGTGTGTGTGTGTTGTCGGTGTTTGTGTGTGTGTGTTGTCGGTGTGTGTGTGTGTGTTGTCGGTGTGTGTGTGTGTGTTGTCGGTGTGTGTGTGTGTGTGTTGTCGGTGTGTGTGTGTGTGTGTGTTGTCGCTGTGTGTGTGTATGTGTTATGTGTGTGTGTGTTGTCGGTGTGTGTGTGTGTGTGTTGTCGGTGTGTGTGTGTGTGTGTTGTCGGTGTGTGTGTGTGTGTGTGTCGGTGTGTGTGTGTGTGTTGTCGGTGTGTGTGTGTTGTCGGTGTGTGTGTGTGTGTGTTGTTGGTGTGTGTGTGTGTGTGTGTGTGTGTTGTCGGTGTGTTTGTGTGTTGTGTGTGTGTGTGTTGTCGGTGTGTGTGTGTGTGTGTTGTCGGTGTGTGTGTGTTGTCGGTGTGTGTGTGTGTGTGTTGTCGGTGTGTGTGTGTGTGTGTTGTCGGTGTGTGTGTGTGTTGTCGGTGTGTGTGTGGGTGTGTTGTCGGTGTGTGTGTGTTGTCGGTGCGTGTGTGTGTGTGTTGTCGGTGTGTGTGTGTGTTGTCGGTGTGTGTGTGTGTGTTGTCGGTGTGTGTGTGTGTGTGTGTTGTCGGTGTGTGTGTGTGTTGTGTGTGTGTGTGTGTTGTCGGTGTGTGTGTGTTTGTGTTGTCGGTGTGTGTGTGTGTGTGTGTGTCTTGTCGGTGTGTGTGTGTTGTCGGTGTGTGTGTGTGTGTGTGTGTGTTGTCGGTGTGTGTGTGTGTGTGTTGTCGGTGTGTGTGTGTGTGTGTCTTGTCGGTGTGTGTGTGTTGTCGTTGTGTGTGTGTGTTGTCGGTGTGTGTGTGTGTGTTGTCGGTGTGTGTGTGTGTGTGTTGTCGGTGTGTGTGTGTGTTGTGTGTGTGTGTGTGTTGTCGGTGTGTGTGTGTGTGTGTTGTCGGTGTGTGTGTGTGTGTGTCTTGTCGGTGTGTGTGTGTTGTTGTTGTGTGTGTGTGTGTGTGTGGTAGGTGTGTGTGTGTGTTGTCGGTGTGTGTGTGTGTGTGTTGTCGGTGTGTGTGTGTGTTGTCGGTGTGTGTGTGTGTGTTGTCGGTGTGTGTGTGTGTGTTGTCGGTGTGTGTGTGTGTGTGTGTTGTCGGTGTGTGTGTGTGTTGTCGGTGTGTGTGTGTGTGTGTTGTCGGTGTGTGTGTGTGTGTTGTCGGTGTGTGTGTGTGTTGTCGGTGTGTGTGTGTGTGTGTTGTCGGTGTGTGTGTGTGTTGTCGGTGTGTGTGTGTGTGTTGTCGGTGTGTGTGTGTTGTTGGTGTGTGTGTGTGTGTGTGTGTGTTGTCGGTGTGTGTGTGTGTTGTCGGTGTGTGTGTGTGTGTTGTCGGTGTGTGTGTGTGTGTTGTCGGTGTGTGTGTGTGTTGTCGGTGTGTGTGTGTGTGTTGTCGGTGTGTGTGTGTGTCTGTGTTGTCGGTGTGTGTGTGTGTGTGTTGTCGGTGTGTGTGTGTGTGTTGTCGGTGTGTGTGAGTGTGTTGCTGGTGTGTGTGTGTGTGTTGTCGGTGTGTGTGTGTGTGTTGTCGGTGTGTGTGTGTGTGTTGTCGGTGTGTGTGTGTGTGTGTTGTCGGTGTGTGTGTGTGTGTGTTGTCAGTGTGTGTGTGTGTGTTGTCGGTGTGTGTGTGTTTATGTGTTGTCGGTGTGTGTGTGTGTGTGTGTTGTCGGTGTGTGTGTGTGTTGTCGGTGTGTGTGTGTGTGTTGTCGGTGTGTGTGTGTGTGTGTGTGTGTGTGTGTGTGTGTTGTCGGTGTGTGTGTGTGTGTGTTGTCGGTGTGTGTGTGTGTGTGTGTGTGTGTGTGTGTGTGTGTTGTTGGTGTGTGTGTGTGTGTGTGTGTGTGTGTGTGTGTGTGTGTGTGTGTGTGTGTGTGTTGTCGGTGTGTGTGTGTGTTGTGTGTGTGTGTGTTGTCGGTGTATGTGTGTGTGTTGTCGGTGTGTGTGTGTGTGTGTGTTGTCGGTGTGTGTGTGTGTGTGTGTGTTGTCGGTGTGTGTGAGTGTGTTGTCGGTGTGTGTGTGTGTGTGTTGTCGGTGTGTGTGTGTGTGTTGTCGGTGTGTGTGTGTGTGTGTGTGTGTGTGTGTTGTCGGTGTGTGTGTGTGCTGTGTGTGTGTGTGTTGTCGGTGTGTGTGTGTGTGTGTTGTCGGTGTGTGTGTGTGTGTGTGTTGTCGGTGTGTGTGTGTGTTGTCGGTGTGTGTGTGTGTGTGTGTTGCCGGTGTGTGTGTGTGTGTGTTGTCGGTGTGTGTGTGTGTGTGTGTGTTGTCGGTGTGTGTGTGTGTGTGTTGTCGGTGTGTGTGTGTGTGTGTTGTCGGTGTGTGTGTGTGTGTGTGTTGTCGGTGTGTGTGTGTGTAGTCGGTGTGTGTGTGTGTGTGTGTGTGTGTGTGTTGTCGGTGTGTGTGTGTGTGTTGTCGGTGTGTGTGTGTGTGTTGTCGGTGTGTGTGTGTGTTGTCGGTGTGTGTGTGTTGTGTGTGTTTGTGTGTGTGTTGTCGGTGTGTGTGTGTGTAGTCGGTGTGTGTGTGTGTGTGTGTGTGTTGTCGGTGTGTGTGTGTGTGTTGTCTGTGTGTGTGTGTGTGTGTGTTGTCGGTGTGTGTGTGTGTTGTCGGTGTGTGTGTGTGTGTTGTGTGTGTGTGTGTGTGTGTGTGTGTGTGTGTGTTGTCGCTGTGTGTGTGTGTGTGTGTGTGTGTGTGTGTGTTGTCGGTGTGTGTGTGTGTGTTGTGTGTGTGTGTGTTGTCGGTGTGTGTGTGTGTGTGTGTTGTCAGTGTGTGTGTGTGTGTGTGTGTGTGTGTGTGTGTGTGTGTTGTCGCTGTGTGTGTGTGTGTGTGTGTGTGTGTGTTGTCGGTGTGTGTGTGTGTGTTGTCCGAGTGTGTGTGTGTGTGTGTGTTGTCGGTGTGTGTGTGTGTTGTCAGTGTGTGTGTGTGTGTGTGTTGTCGGTGTGTGTGTGTGTGTGTGTTGTCGGTATGTGTGTGTGTGTTGTCGGTGTGTTTGTGTGTGTGTGTTGTCGGTGTGTGTGTGTGTGTGTGTTGCTGGTGTTTGTTTGTGTGTGTGTTGTCGGTGTTTGTGTGTGTGTGTTGTCGGTGTGTGTGTGTGTGTGTGTGTGTGTGTGTGTTGTCGGTGTGTGTGTGTGTGTGTTGTCGGTGTGTGTGTGTGTGTTGTCGGTGTGTGTGTGTGTGTTGTCGGTGTGTGTGTGTGTGTGTGTGTGTTGTCGTTGTGTGT
>NW_027675594.1:267500-275000 GCF_965601325.2 Salmo salar | reverse complement strand
GTGTGTGTGTGTGTGTTGTCGGTGTGTGTGTGTGTTGTCGGTGTGTGTGTGTTGTGTGTGTTTGTGTGTGTGTTGTGTCTGTGTGTGTGTGTTGTCGGTGTGTGTGTGTGTGTTGTCGGTGTGTTTGTGTGTGTGTGTTGTCGTTGTGTGTGTGTGTGTGTTGTCGGTGTGTGTGTGTTCTGTGTGTGTGTGTTGTCGGTGTGTGTGTGTGTTGTCGGTGTGTGTGTGTGTGTGTTGTCGGTGTGTGTGTGTGTGTGTGTTGTCAGTGTGTGTGTGTGTGTGTGTGTGTTATCGGTGTGTGTGTGTGTGTGTGTGTTGTCGGTGTGTGTGTGTGTTGTCGGTGTGTGTGTGTGTGTGTGTTGTCGGTGTGTGTGTGTGTGTGTGTTGTCGGTGTGTGTGTGTGTGTTGTCGGTGTGTTTGTGTGTGTGTGTTGTCGGTGTGTGTGTGTGTGTGTTTCTGGTGTGTGTGTGTGTGTTGTCGGTGTGTGTGTGTTGTCGGTGTGTGTGTGTGTGTTGTCGGTGTGTGTTTGTGTGTTGTCGGTGTGTGTGTGTGTGTGTGTGTTGTCCGAGTGTGTGTGTGTGTGTGTGTTGTCGGTTTGTGTGTGTGTTGTCAGTGTGTGTGTGTGTGTGTGTTGTCGGTGTGTGTGTGTGTGTGTGTGTGTTGTCGGTGTGTGTGTGTGTGTTGTCGGTGTGTTTGTGTGTGTGTGTTGTCGGTGTGTGTGTGTGTGTGTGTTGCTGGTGTTTGTTTGTGTGTGTGTTGTCGGTGTTTGTGTGTGTGTGTGTTGTCGGTGTGTGTCTGTGTGTGTGTGTGTGTGTGTGTGTTGTCGGTGTGTGTGTGTGTGTGTTGTCGGTGTGTGTGTGTGTGTGTTGTCGGTCTGTGTGTGTGTGTTGTCGGTGTGTGTGTGTGTGTGTGTTGTCGTTGTGTGTGTGTGTGTGTGTGTTGTCGGTGTGTGTGTGTGTGTTGTGTGTGTGTGTGTTGTCAGTGTGTGTGTGTGTTGTCGGTGTGTGTGTGTGTGTGTTGTCGCTGTGTGTGTGTGTGTGTGTGTTGCCGGTGTGTGTGTGTGTTGTTGGTGTGTGTGTGTGTGTGTGTTGTCGGTGTGTGTGTGTGTTGTCGGTGTGTGTGTGTTTTGTGTGTGTGTGTGTGTGTGTGTTGTCGGTGTGTGTGTGTGTGTGTTGTCGGTGTGTGTGTGTGTGTGTTGTCGGTGTGTGTGTGTGTGTGTTGTCGGTGTGTGTGTGTGTGTTGTCGGTGTGTGTGTGTGTAGTCGGTGTGTGTGTGTGTGTGTGTGTGTGTGTGTGTTGTCGGTGTGTGTGTGTGTGTTGTCGGTGTGTGTGTGTGTGTGTGTGTTGTCGGTGTGTGTGTGTGTTGTCGGTGTGTGTGTGTTGTGTGTGTTTGTGTGTGTGTTGTGTGTGTGTGTGTGTGTTGTCGGTGTGTGTGTGTGTGTTGTCGGTGTGTGTGTGTGTGTTGTCGGTGTGTTTGTGTGTGTGTGTTGTCGTTGTGTGTGTGTGTGTGTTGTCGGTGTGTGTGTGTGTGTTCTGTGTGTGTGTGTTGTCGGTGTGTGTGTGTGTTGTCGGTGTGTGTGTGTGTGTGTTGTCGGTGTGTGTGTGTGTGTTGTCAGTGTGTGTGTGTGTGTGTGTGTGTTATCGGTGTGTGTGTGTGTGTGTGTGTGTGTGTTGTCGGTGTGTGTGTGTGTGTTGTCGGTGTGTGTGTGTGTGTGTGTTGTCGGTGTGTGTGTGTGTTGTCGGTGTGTGTGTGTTGTGTGTGTTTGTGTGTGTGTTGTGTCTGTGTGTGTGTGTTGTCGGTGTGTGTGTGTGTGTTGTCGGTGTGTTTGTGTGTGTGTGTTGTCGTTGTGTGTGTGTGTGTGTTGTCGGTGTGTGTGTGTTCTGTGTGTGTGTGTTGTCGGTGTGTGTGTGTGTTGTCGGTGTGTGTGTGTGTGTGTTGTCGGTGTGTGTGTGTGTGTGTGTTGTCAGTGTGTGTGTGTGTGTGTGTGTGTTATCGGTGTGTGTGTGTGTGTGTGTGTTGTCGGTGTGTGTGTGTGTTGTCGGTGTGTGTGTGTGTGTGTGTTGTCGGTGTGTGTGTGTGTGTGTGTTGTCGGTGTGTGTGTGTGTGTTGTCGGTGTGTTTGTGTGTGTGTGTTGTCGGTGTGTGTGTGTGTGTGTTTCTGGTGTGTGTGTGTGTGTTGTCGGTGTGTGTGTGTTGTCGGTGTGTGTGTGTGTGTTGTCGGTGTGTGTTTGTGTGTTGTCGGTGTGTGTGTGTGTGTGTGTGTTGTCCGAGTGTGTGTGTGTGTGTGTGTTGTCGGTTTGTGTGTGTGTTGTCAGTGTGTGTGTGTGTGTGTGTTGTCGGTGTGTGTGTGTGTGTGTGTGTGTTGTCGGTGTGTGTGTGTGTGTTGTCGGTGTGTTTGTGTGTGTGTGTTGTCGGTGTGTGTGTGTGTGTGTGTTGCTGGTGTTTGTTTGTGTGTGTGTTGTCGGTGTTTGTGTGTGTGTGTTGTCGGTGTGTGTCTGTGTGTGTGTGTGTGTGTGTGTGTTGTCGGTGTGTGTGTGTGTGTGTTGTCGGTGTGTGTGTGTGTGTGTTGTCGGTCTGTGTGTGTGTGTTGTCGGTGTGTGTGTGTGTGTGTGTTGTCGTTGTGTGTGTGTGTGTGTGTGTTGTCGGTGTGTGTGTGTGTGTTGTGTGTGTGTGTGTTGTCAGTGTGTGTGTGTGTTGTCGGTGTGTGTGTGTGTGTGTTGTCGCTGTGTGTGTGTGTGTGTGTGTTGCCGGTGTGTGTGTGTGTTGTTGGTGTGTGTGTGTGTGTGTGTTGTCGGTGTGTGTGTGTGTTGTCGGTGTGTGTGTGTTTTGTGTGTGTGTGTGTGTTGTGTGTGTGTGTGTGTGTTGTCGGTGTGTGTGTGTGTGTTGTCGGTGTGTGTGTGTGTGTTGTCGGTGTGTTTGTGTGTGTGTGTTGTCGTTGTGTGTGTGTGTGTGTTGTCGGTGTGTGTGTGTGTGTTGTGTGTGTGTGTGTTGTCGGTGTGTGTGTGTGTGTGTTGTCGGTGTGTGAGTGTGTGTGTGTTGTCAGTGTGTGTGTGTGTGTGTGTGTGTGTTGTCGGTGTGTGTGTGTGTGTGTGTGTTGTCGGTGTGTGTGTGTGTTGTCGGTGTGTGTGTGTGTGTGTGTTGTCGGTGTGTGTGTGTGTGTGTGTTGTCGGTGTGTGTGTGTGTGTTGTCGGTGTGTGTGTGTGTAGTCGGTGTGTGTGTGTGTGTGTGTGTTGTCGGTGTGTGTGTGTGTTGTCGGTGTGTGTGTGTTGTGTGTGTGTGTGTGTGTTGTGTGTGTGTGTGTGTGTGTTGTCGGTGTGTGTGTGTTGTCGGTGTGTGTGTGTGTGTTGTCGGTGTGTTTGTGTGTGTGTGTTGTCGTTGTGTGTGTGTGTGTGTTGTCGGTGTGTGTGTGTGTGTTGTGTGTGTGTGTGTTGTCGGTGTGTGTGTGTGTGTGTTGTCGGTGTGTGAGTGTGTGTGTGTTGTCAGTGTGTGTGTGTGTGTGTGTGTGTGTTGTCGGTGTGTGTGTGTGTGTGTTGTCGGTGTGTGTGTGTGTTGTCGGTGTGTGTGTGTGTGTGTGTTGTCAGTGTGTGTGTGTGTGTGTGTTGTCGGTTTGTGTATGTGTGTGTGTGTTGTCGGTGTGTGTGTGTGTGTGTTGTCGGTGTGTGTGTGTGTGTGTGTGTGTGTGTGTGTGTGTGTGTTGTCGGTGTGTGTGTGTGTGTGTTGTCGGTGTGTGTGTGTGTGTTGTCGGTGTGTTTGTGTGTGTGTGTTGTCGTTGTGTGTGTGTGTGTGTTGTCGGTGTGTGTGTGTGTGTTGTGTGTGTGTGTGTTGTCAGTGTGTGTGTGTGTTGTCGGTGTGTGTGTGTGTGTGTGTTGTCGGTGTGTGTGTGTGTGTTGTCAGTGTGTGTGTGTGTGTGTGTGTGTGTGTGTTGTCGGTGTTTGTGTGTGTGTGTGTTGTCGGTGTGTGTGTGTGTGTGTGTTGCCGGTGTGTGTGTGTGTGTTGTCGGTGTGCGTGTGTGTGTTGTCGGTGTGTGTGTGTGTGTTGCCGGTGTGTGTGTGTGTGTTGTCGGTGTGTGTGTGTGTTGTCGGTGTGTGTGTGTGTGTGTGTTGTCGGTGTGTGTGTGTGTGTGTTGTCGGTGTGTGTGTGTGTGTGTTGTCGGTGTGTGTGTGTGTGTTGCCGGTGTGTGTGTGTGTGTGTGTTGTCGGTGTGTGTGTGTGTGTGTTGTCGGTGTGTGTGTGTGTGTGTTGTCGGTGTGTGTGTGTGTTGTCGGTGTGTGTGTGTGTGTTGTCGGTGTGTGTGTGTGTAGTCGGTGTGTGTGTGTGTGTGTGTGTGTGTGTGTTGTCGGTGTGTGTGTGTGTGTTGTCGGTGTGTGTGTGTGTGTGTGTGTTGTCGGTGTGTGTGTGTGTTGTCGGTGTGTGTGTGTTGTGTGTGTTTGTGTGTGTGTTGTGTGTGTGTGTGTGTGTTGTCGGTGTGTGTGTGTGTGTTGTCGGTGTGTGTGTGTGTGTTGTCGGTGTGTTTGTGTGTGTGTGTTGTCGTTGTGTGTGTGTGTGTGTTGTCGATGTGTGTGTGTGTGTTCTGTGTGTGTGTGTTGTCGGTTTGTGTGTGTGTTGTCGGTGTGTGTGTGTTGTCGGTGTGTGTGTGTGTGTGTGTTGTCAGTGTGTGTGTGTGTGTGTGTGTGTTATCGGTGTGTGTGTGTGTGTGTGTGTGTGTGTGTTGTCGGTGTGTGTGTGTGTGTTGTCGGTGTGTGTGTGTGTGTGTGTTGTCGGTGTGTGTGTGTGTTGTCGGTGTGTGTGTGTTGTGTGTGTTTGTGTGTGTGTTGTGTCTGTGTGTGTGTGTTGTCGGTGTGTGTGTGTGTGTTGTCGGTGTGTTTGTGTGTGTGTGTTGTCGTTGTGTGTGTGTGTGTGTTGTCGGTGTGTGTGTGTTCTGTGTGTGTGTGTTGTCGGTGTGTGTGTGTGTTGTCGGTGTGTGTGTGTGTGTGTTGTCGGTGTGTGTGTGTGTGTGTTGTCAGTGTGTGTGTGTGTGTGTGTGTGTGTTATCGGTGTGTGTGTGTGTGTGTGTGTTGTCGGTGTGTGTGTGTGTTGTCGGTGTGTGTGTGTGTGTGTGTTGTCGGTGTGTGTGTGTGTGTGTGTTGTCGGTGTGTGTGTGTGTGTTGTCGGTGTGTTTGTGTGTGTGTGTTGTCGGTGTGTGTGTGTGTGTGTTTCTGGTGTGTGTGTGTGTGTTGTCGGTGTGTGTGTGTTGTCGGTGTGTGTGTGTGTGTTGTCGGTGTGTGTTTGTGTGTTGTCGGTGTGTGTGTGTGTGTGTGTGTTGTCCGAGTGTGTGTGTGTGTGTGTGTTGTCGGTGTGTGTGTGTGTTGTCAGTGTGTGTGTGTGTGTGTGTTGTCGGTGTGTGTGTGTGTGTGTGTTGTCGGTGTGTGTGTGTGTGTTGTCGGTGTGTTTGTGTGTGTGTGTTGTCGGTTTGTGTGTGTGTGTGTGTTGCTGGTGTTTGTTTGTGTGTGTGTTGTCGGTGTTTGTGTGTGTGTGTTGTCGGTGTGTGTCTGTGTGTGTGTGTGTGTGTGTGTGTTGTCGGTGTGTGTGTGTGTGTGTTGTCGGTGTGTGTGTGTGTGTTGTCGGTCTGTGTGTGTGTGTTGTCGGTGTGTGTGTGTGTGTGTGTT
This sequence comes from Salmo salar, assembly GCF_965601325.2. Lineage (NCBI taxonomy): Eukaryota > Metazoa > Chordata > Actinopteri > Salmoniformes > Salmonidae > Salmo > Salmo salar. The sequence goes on along the minus strand of NW_027675594.1, from coordinate 269,357 downwards.
GTCGTTGTGTGTGTGTGTGTGTTGTCGGTGTGTGTGTGTGTGTTGTGTGTGTGTGTGTTGTCAGTGTGTGTGTGTGTTGTCGGTGTGTGTGTGTGTGTGTTGTCGCTGTGTGTGTGTGTGTGTGTTGTCAGTGTGTGTGTGTGTGTGTGTGTGTGTGTTGTCGGTGTGTGTGTGTGTGTTGTCGGTGTGTGTGTGTGTGTGTGTTGCCGGTGTGTGTGTGTGTTGTTGGTGTGTGTGTGTGTGTGTGTTGTCGGTGTGTGTGTGTGTTGTCGGTGTGTGTGTGTTGTGTGTGTGTGTGTGTGTTGTGTGTGTGTGTGTGTGTTGTCGGTGTGTGTGTGTGTGTTGTCGGTGTGTGTGTGTGTGTTGTCGGTGTGTTTGTGTGTGTGTGTTGTCGTTGTGTGTGTGTGTGTGTGTTGTCGGTGTGTGTGTGTGTGTTGTGTGTGTGTGTGTTGTCGGTGTGTGTGTGTGTGTGTTGTCGGTGTGTGAGTGTGTGTGTGTTGTCAGTGTGTGTGTGTGTGTGTGTGTGTGTTGTCGGTGTGTGTGTGTGTGTGTGTGTGTTGTCGGTGTGTGTGTGTGTTGTCGGTGTGTGTGTGTGTGTGTGTTGTCGGTGTGTGTGTGTGTGTGTGTTGTCGGTTTGTGTATGTGTGTGTGTGTTGTCGGTGTGTGTGTGTGTGTGTTGTCGGTGTATGTGTGTGTGTGTGTGTGTGTTGTCGGTGTGTGTGTGTGTGTGTTGTCGGTGTGTGTGTGTGTGTTGTCGGTGTGTGTGTTGTCGGTGTGTTTGTGTGTGTGTGTTGTCGTTGTGTGTGTGTGTGTGTTGTCGGTGTGTGTGTGTGTGTTGTGTGTGTGTGTGTTGTCAGTGTGTGTGTGTGTTGTCGGTGTGTGTGTGTGTGTGTGTTGTCGGTGTGTGTGTGTGTGTTGTCAGTGTGTGTGTGTGTGTGTGTGTGTGTGTGTGTGTGTTGTCGGTGTTTGTGTGTGTGTGTGTTGTCGGTGTGTGTGTGTGTGTGTGTTGCCGGTGTGTGTGTGTGTGTTGTCGGTGTGCGTGTGTGTGTTGTCGGTGTGTGTGTGTGTGTTGCCGGTGTGTGTGTGTGTGTGTGTTGTCGGTGTGTGTGTGTGTTGTCGGTGTGTGTGTGTGTGTGTTGTCGGTGTGTGTGTGTGTGTGTTGTCGGTGTGTGTGTGTGTGTTGTCGGTGTGTGTGTGTGTGTTGCCGGTGTGTGTGTGTGTGTGTTGTCGGTGTGTGTGTGTGTGTGTTGTCGGTGTGTGTGTGTGTGTGTGTTGTCGGTGTGTGTGTGTGTGTGTTGTCGGTGTGTGTGTGTGTGTTGTCGGTGTGTGTGTGTGTAGTCGGTGTGTGTGTGTGTGTGTGTGTGTGTGTTGTCGGTGTCTGTGTGTGTGTTGTCGGTGTGTGTGTGTGTGTGTGTTGTCGGTGTGTGTGTGTGTTGTCGGTGTGTGTGTGTTGTGTGTGTTTGTGTGTGTGTTGTGTGTGTGTGTGTGTGTTGTCGGTGTGTGTGTGTGTGTTGTCGGTGTGTGTGTGTGTTGTCGGTGTGTGTGTGTGTGTGTGTTGTCAGTGTGTGTGTGTGTGTGTGTGTGTGTGTTGTCGGTGTGTGTGTGTGTTGTCGGTGTGTGTGTGTGTGTGTGTTGCCGGTGTGTGTGTGTGTTGTCGGTGTGTGTGTGTGTGTGTGTTGTCGGTGTGTGTGTGTGTTGTCGGTGTGTGTGTGTTGTGTGTGTGTGTGTGTGTTGTGTGTGTGTGTGTGTTGTAGGTGTGTGTGTGTGTGTTGTCGGTGTGTGTGTGTGTGTTGTCGGTGTGTTTGTGTGTGTGTGTTGTCGTTGTGTGTGTGTGTGTGTTGTCGGTGTGTGTGTGTG
>NW_027675594.1:257500-260000 GCF_965601325.2 Salmo salar | reverse complement strand
GTGTTGTCAGTGTGTGTGTGTGTGTGTTGTCGGTGTGTGTGTGTGTGTGTGTGTGTGTGTGTTGTCGGTGTGTGTGTGTGTGTTGTCGGTGTGTGTGTGTGTGTTGTCGGTGTGTGTGTGTGTGTGTGTTGTCGGTGTGTGTGTGTGTGTGTTTCTGGTGTGTGTGTGTGTGTTGTCGGTGTGTGTGTGTGTGTTGTCGGTGTGTGTGTGTGTGTGTGTGTTGTCGGTGTGTGTGTGTGTGTGTTGTCGGTGTGTGTGTGTGTTGTCGGTGTGTGTGTGTTTGTGTGTGTGTTGTCGGTGTGTTTGTGTGTGTGTGTTGTCGGTGTGTGTGTGTGTGTGTTGTCGGTGTGTGTGTGTGTGTTGTGTGTGTGTGTGTGTTGTCGGTGTGTGTGTGTGTTGTCGGTGTGTGTGTGTGTGTGTGTTGTCGGTGTGTGTGTGTGTGTGTTGTCGGTGTGTGTGTGTGTGTGTTGTCGGTGTGTGTGTGTGTGTGTTGTCAGTGTGTGTGTGTGTGTTGTCGGTGTGTGTGTGTGTGTGTTGTCGGTGTGTGTGTGTGTCTGTGTGTTGTCGGTGTGTGTGTGTGTGTTGTCGGTGTGTGTGTGTGTGTGTGCTGTCGGTGTGTGTGTGTGTGTGTTGTCGGTGTGTGTGTGTGTGTTGTGTGTGTGTGTGTGTGTTGTCGGTGTGTGTGTGTGTGTGTGCTGTCGGTGTGTGTGTGTGTGTGTGTGTGTTGTCGGTGTGTGTGTGTGTGTGTGTTGTCGGTGTGTGTGTGTGTGTGTGTTGTCGGTGTGTGTGTGTGTGTGTGTGTTGTCAGTGTGTGTCTGTGTGTTATCTGTGTGTGTGTGTGTGTGTTGTCGGTGTGTGTGTGTGTCTGTGTTGTCGGTGTGTGTGTGTGTGTGTGTTGTCGGTGTGTGTGTGTGTGTTGTCTTTGTGTGTGTGTGTTGTCGTTGTGTGTGTGTGTGTGTTGTCGGTGTGTGTGTGTGTGTTCTGTGTGTGTGTGTTGTCGGTGTGTGTGTGTGTTGTCGGTGTGTGTGTGTGTGTGTTGTCGATGTGTGTGTGTGTGTGTGTTGTCAGTGTGTGTGTGTGTGTGTGTGTGTTATCGGTGTGTGTGTGTGTGTGTGTTGTCGGTGTGTGTGTGTGTGTGTTGTCGGTGTGTGTGTGTGTGTGTGTTGTCGGTGTGTGTGTGTGTGTGTGTTGTCGGTGTGTGTGTGTGTGTGTGTGTTGTCGGTGTGTGTGTGTGTGTTGTCGGTGTGTGTGTGTGTTGTCGGTGTGTGTGTGTGTAGTCTGGGTGTGTGTGTGTGTGTGTGTGTGTGTGTGTGTGTGTGTGTTGTCGGTGTGTGTGTGTTGTTGGTGTGTGTGTGTGTGTGTGTGTTGTCGGTGTGTGTGTGTGTGTGTGTGTGTGTGTGTGTGTGTGTGTGTGTGTGTGTTGTCGGTGTGTGTGTGTGTGTTGTCGGTGTGTGTGTGTGTGTTGTCGGTGTGTGTGTGTGTGTTGTCGGTGTGTTTGTGTGTGTGTGTTGTCGTTGTGTGTGTGTGTGTGTTGTCGGTGTGTGTGTGTGTGTTGTGTGTGTGTGTGTTGTCAGTGTGTGTGTGTGTTGTCGGTGTGTGTGTGTGTGTGTTGTAGGTGTGTGTGTGTGTGTGTGTTGTCAGTGTGTGTGTGTGTGTGTGTGTGTTGTCGGTGTGTGTGTGTGTGTGTGTTGTCGGTGTGTGTGTGTGTGTGTGTTGCCGGTGTGTGTGTGTGTGTTGTCGGTGTGCGTGTGTGTGTTGTCGGTGTGTGTGTGTGTGTGTGTTGCCGGTGTGTGTGTGTGTGTGTGTGTGTTGTCGGTGTGTGTGTGTGTTGTCGGTGTGTGTGTGTGTGTGTTGTCAGTGTGTGTGTGTGTGTTGTCGGTGTGTGTGTGTGTGTTGTCGGTGTGTGTGTGTGTGTGTGTGTTGTCGGTGTGTGTGTGTGTGTTGTCGGTGTGTGTGTGTGTGTTGTCGGTGTGTGTGTGTGTGTTGTCGGTGTGTTTGTGTGTGTGTGTTGTCGTTGTGTGTGTGTGTGTGTTGTCGGTGTGTGTGTGTGTGTTGTGTGTGTGTGTGTTGTCAGTGTGTGTGTGTGTTGTCGGTGTGTGTGTGTGTGTGTTGTCGGTGTGTTTGTGTGTGTGTTGTCGTTGTGTGTGTGTGTGTGTTGTCGGTGTGTGTGTGTGTGTTGTGTGTGTGTGTGTGTGTTGTCGGTGTGTGTGTGTGTGTGTGTTGTCGGTGTGTGTGTGTGTGTGTGTTGCCGGTGTGTGTGTGTGTGTTGTCGGTGTGCGTGTGTGTGTTGTCGGTGTGTGTGTGTGTGTGTGTTGCCGGTGTGTGTGTGTGTGTGTGTGTGTTGTCGGTGTGTGTGTGTGTGTGTTGTCGGTGTGTGTGTCTGTGTGTTATCTGTGTGTGTGTGTGTGTGTTGTCGGTGTGTGTGTGTGTCTGTGTTGTCGGTGTGTGTGTGTGTGTGTTGTCGGTGTGTGTGTGTGTGTTGTCGGTGTGTGTGTGTGTG
>NW_027675594.1:247500-250000 GCF_965601325.2 Salmo salar | reverse complement strand
TGTGTGTGTGTGTGTGTTGTCGGTGTGTGTGTGTTGTCGGTGTGTGTGTGTGTGTTGTCGGTGTGTGTGTGTTGTCGGTGTGTGTGTATGTGTGTGTGTGTGTTGTCGGTGTGTGTGTGTTGTCGGTGTGTGTGTGTGTGTTGTCGGTGTGTGTGTGTGTGTGTGTTGTCGGTGTGTGTGTGTGTTGTCAGTGTGTGTGTGTGTGTGTTGTCGGTGTGTGTGTGTGTGTGTGTGTTGTCGGTGTGTGTGTGTTGTCGGTGTGTGTGTGTTGTCGGTGTGTGTGTGTGTGTGTTGTCGGTGTGTGTGTGTGTGTGTTTCTGGTGTGTGTGTGTGTGTTGTCGGTGTGTGTGTGTGTGTTGTCGGTGTGTGTGTGTGTGTGTGTTGTCGGTGTGTGTGTGTGTGTGTTGTCGGTGTGTGTGTGTGTTGTCGGTGTGTGTGTGTTTGTGTGTGTGTTGTCGGTGTGTTTGTGTGTGTGTGTTGTCGGTGTGTGTGTGTGTGTGTTGTCGGTGTGTGTGTGTGTGTTGTGTGTGTGTGTGTGTTGTCGGTGTGTGTGTGTGTTGTCGGTGTGTGTGTGTGTGTGTTGTAGGTGTGTGTGTGTGTGTGTTGTCGGTGTGTGTGTGTGTTGTCGGTGTGTGTGTGTGTGTGTTGTCAGTGTGTGTGTGTGTGTTGTCGGTGTGTGTGTGTGTGTGTTGTCGGTGTGTGTGTGTGTCTGTGTTGTCGGTGTGTGTGTGTGTGTTGTCGGTGTGTGTGTGTGTGTGTTGTCGGTGTGTGTGTGTGTTGCTGGTGTGTGTGTGTGTGTGTGTGTGTGTGTGTTGTCGGTGTGTGTGTGCGTGTTGTCGGTGTTTGTTTGTGTGTGTTGTCGGTGTGTTTGTGTGTGTGTTGTCGGTGTGTGTGTTTGTGTGTGTGTGTGTTGTCGGTGTGTGTGTGTGTGTTTTGTGTGTGTGTGTTGTCAATGTGTGTGTGTGTGTGTGTTGTCGGTGTGTGTGTGTGTTGCTGGTGTGTGTGTGTGTGTGTGTGTGTGTGTGTTGTCGGTGTGTGTGTGCGTGTTGTCGGTGTTTGTTTGTGTGTGTTGTCGGTGTGTTTGTGTGTGTGTTGTCGGTGTGTGTGTTTGTGTGTGTGTGTGTTGTCGGTGTGTGTGTGTGTGTTTTGTGTGTGTGTGTTGTCAATGTGTGTGTGTGTGTGTGTTGTCGGTGTGTGTGTGTGTGTTGTCGGTGTGTGTGTGTGTGTGTGGTCGTTGTGTGTGTGTGTGTTGTCGGTGTGTGTGTGTTGTCGGTGTGTGTGTGTGTGTGTTGTCGGTGTGTGTGTGTGTGTTGTGTGTTTGTGTGTGTGTTGTCGGTGTGTGTGTGTGTGTGTGCTGTCGGTGTGTGTGTGTGTGTGTGTGTGTTGTCGGTGTGTGTGTGTGTGTGTGTTGTCGGTGTGTGTGTGTGTGTGTGTTGTCGGTGTGTGTGTGTGTGTGTGTGTTGTCAGTGTGTGTCTGTGTGTTATCTGTGTGTGTGTGTGTGTGTGTTGTCGGTGTGTGTGTGTGTCTGTGTTGTCGGTGTGTGTGTGTGTGTGTTGTCGGTGTGTGTGTGTGTTGTCTGTGTGTGTGTGTGTGTGTTGTCAGTGTGTGTGTGTGTGTGTGTTGTCGGTGTGTGTGTGTGTGTGTTGTCGGTGTGTGTGTGTGTGTGTGTGTGTTGTCGGTGTGTGTGTGTGTGTTGTCGGTGTGTGTGTGTTGTCGGTGTATGTGTGTGTGTGTGTGTGTGTGTGTTGTCGGTGTGTGTGTGTTGTCGGTGTGTGTGTGTGTGTTGTCGGTGTGTGTGTGTGTGTGTGTTGTCGGTGTGTGTGTGTGTTGTCAGTGTGTGTGTGTGTGTGTTGTCGGTGTGTGTGTGTGTGTGTGTGTGTTGTCGGTGTGTGTGTGTTGTCGGTGTGTGTGTGTGTGTTGTCGGTGGGTGTGTGTGTGTGTTGTCGGTGTGTGTGTGTGTTTCTGGTGTGTGTGTGTGTGTTGTCGGTGTGTGTGTGTGTGTGTGTCGGTGTGTGTGTGTGTGTGTGTTGTCGGTGTGTGTGTGTGTGTGTTGTCGGTGTGTGTGTGTGTTGTCGGTGTGTGTGTGTTTGTGTGTGTGTTGTCGGTGTGTTTGTGTGTGTGTGTTGTCGGTGTGTGTGTGTGTGTGTTGTCGGTGTGTGTGTGTGTGTTGTGTGTGTGTGTGTGTTGTCGGTGTGTGTGTGTGTTGTCGGTGTGTGTGTGTGTGTGTTGTAGGTGTGTGTGTGTGTGTGTTGTCGGTGTGTGTGTGTGTGTGTTGTCGGTGTGTGTGTGTGTGTGTTGTCAGTGTGTGTGTGTGTGTTGTCGGTGTGTGTGTGTGTGTGTTGTCGGTGTGTGTGTGTGTCTGTGTTGTCGGTGTGTGTGTGTGTGTTGTCGGTGTGTGTGTGTGTGTGTTGTCGGTGTGTGTGTGTGTTGCTGGTGTGTGTGTGTGTGTGTGTGTGTGTGTTGTCGGTGTGTGTGTGCGTGTTGTCGGTGTGTGTTTGT
>NW_027675594.1:227500-230000 GCF_965601325.2 Salmo salar | reverse complement strand
CGGAGTGTGTGTGTGTGTGTTGTCGGTGTGTGTGTGTGTGTTGTCGGTGTGTGTGTGTGTGTGTTGTCGGTGTGTGTGTGTGTGTTGTTGGTGTGTGTGTGTGTAGTCGGTGTGTGTGTGTGTGTGTGTGTGTGTTGTCGGTGTGTGTGTGTGTGTTGTCGGTGTGTGTGTGTGTGTGTTGTCGGTGTGTGTGTGTGTTGTCGGTGTGTGTGTGTTGTGTGTGTGTGTGTGTGTTGTGTGTGTGTGTGTGTGTTGTCGGTGTGTGTGTGTGTGTTGTCGGTGTGTGTGTGTGTGTTGTCGGTGTGTTTGTGTGTGTGTGTTGTCGTTGTGTGTGTGTGTGTGTTGTCGGTGTGTGTGTGTGTGTGTTGTCGGTGTGTGTGTGTGTCTGTGTTGTCGGTGTGTGTGTGTGTGTGTTGTCGGTGTGTGTGTGTGTGTTGTCTGTGTGTGTGTGTGTGTGTTGTCGGTGTGTGTGTGTGTGTGTGCTGTCGGTGTGTGTGTGTGTGTGTGTGTGTGTGTTGTCGGTGTGTGTGTGTGTGTGTTGTCGGTGTGTGTGTGTGTGTGTGTTGTCGGTGTGTGTGTGTGTGTGTGTGTTGTCAGTGTGTGTCTGTGTGTTATCGGTGTGTGTGTGTGTGTGTTGTCGGTGTGTGTGTGTGTGTTGTGTGTGTGTGTTGTCGGTGTGTGTGTGTGTGTTGTCGGAGTGTGTGTGTGTGTGTTGTCGGTGTGTGTGTGTGTGTTGTCGGTGTGTGTGTGTGTGTGTTGTCGGTGTGTGTGTGTGTGTTGTTGGTGTGTGTGTGTGTAGTCGGTGTGTGTGTGTGTGTGTGTGTGTGTTGTCGGTGTGTGTGTGTGTGTTGTCGGTGTGTGTGTGTGTGTGTTGTCGGTGTGTGTGTGTGTTGTCGGTGTGTGTGTGTTGTGTGTGTGTGTGTGTGTTGTGTGTGTGTGTGTGTGTTGTCGGTGTGTGTGTGTGTGTTGTCGGTGTGTGTGTGTGTGTTGTCGGTGTGTTTGTGTGTGTGTGTTGTCGTTGTGTGTGTGTGTGTGTTGTCGGTGTGTGTGTGTGTGTTGTGTGTGTGTGTTGTCGGTGTGTGTGTGTGTTGTCGGTGTGTGTGTGTGTGTGTTGTCGGTGTGTGTGTGTGTGTGTGTTGTCAGTGTGTGTCTGTGTGTTATCGGTGTGTGTGTGTGTGTGTTGTCGGTGTGTGTGTGTGTCTGTGTTGTCGGTGTGTGTGTGTGTGTGTTGTCGGTGTGTGTGTGTGTGTTGTCTGTGTGTGTGTGTGTGTGTTGTCGGTGTGTGTGTGTGTGTGTGCTGTCGGTGTGTGTGTGTGTGTGTGTGTGTGTGTTGTCGGTGTGTGTGTGTGTGTGTTGTCGGTGTGTGTGTGTGTGTGTGTTGTCGGTGTGTGTGTGTGTGTGTGTGTTGTCAGTGTGTGTCTGTGTGTTATCGGTGTGTGTGTGTGTGTGTTGTCGGTGTGTGTGTGTGTCTGTGTTGTCGGTGTGTGTGTGTGTGTGTTGTCGGTGTGTGTGTGTTGTCTGTGTGTGTGTGTGTGTGTTGTCAGTGTGTGTGTGTGTGTGTGTTGTCGGTGTGTGTGTGTGTGTGTTGTCGGTGTGTGTGTGTGTGTGTGTGTTGTCGGTGTGTGTGTGTGTGTGTTGTCGGTATGTGTGTGTGTGTTGTCGGTGTGTGTGTGTTGTCGGTGTGTTTGTGTGTGTGTGTTGTCGTTGTGTGTGTGTGTGTGTTGTCGGTGTGTGTGTGTGTGTTGTGTGTGTGTGTGTTGTCAGTGTGTGTGTGTGTTGTCGGTGTGTGTGTGTGTGTGTTGTCGGTGTGTGTGTGTGTGTGTGTTGTCAGTGTGTGTGTGTGTGTGTGTGTGTGTGTGTTGTCGGTGTGTGTGTGTGTGTGTGTGTTGTCGGTGTGTGTGTGTGTGTGTGTTGCCGGTGTGTGTGTGTGTGTTGTCGGTGTGCGTGTGTGTGTTGTCGGTGTGTGTGTGTGTGTGTGTTGCTGGTGTTTGTTTGTGTGTGTGTTGTCGGTGTGTGTGTGTGTGTGTTGTCGGTGTGTGTGTGTGTGTGTGTGTGTGTGTGTGTGTGTGTATGTGTTGTCGGTGTGTGTGTGTGTGTGTTGTCGGTGTGTGTGTGTGTGTTGTCGGTGTGTGTGTGTGTGTTGTCGGTGTGTGTGTGTGTGTGTGTTGTCGTTGTGTGTGTGTGTGTGTTGTCGGTGTGTGTGTGTGTGTTGTGTGTGTGTGTGTTGTCAGTGTGTGTGTGTGTTGTCGGTGTGTGTGTGTGTGTGTTGTCGGTGTGTGTGTGTGTGTGTGTTGTCAGTGTGTGTGTGTGTGTGTGTGTGTGTGTTGTCGGTGTGTGTGTGTGTGTGTGTGTTGTCGGTGTGTGTGTGTGTGTGTGTTGCCGGTGTGTGTGTGTGTTGTCGGTGTGCGTGTGTGTGTTGTCGGTGTGTGTGTGTGTGTGTGTTGCCGGTGTGTGTGTGTGTGTGTTGTCGGTGTGTGTGTGTGTGTGTTGTCGGTGTGTG
>NW_027675594.1:207500-222500 GCF_965601325.2 Salmo salar | reverse complement strand
GTGTGTGTGTGTGTTTGTTGTCGGTGTGTGTGTGTGTGTGTTGCTGGTGTTTGTTTGTGTGTGTGTTGTCGGTGTGTGTGTGTGTGTTGTCGGTGTGTGTGTGTGTGTGTGTGTTGTCGGTGTGTGTGTGTGTGTGTTGTCGGTGTGTGTGTGTGTGTGTTGTCGGTGTGTGTGTGTGTTGTCGGTGTGTGTGTGTGTTGTCGGTGTGTGTGTGTGTGTTGTCGGTGTGTGTGTGTGTGTGTTGTCGGTGTGTGTGTGTGTGTTGTCGGTGTGTGTGTGTGTAGTCGGTGTGTGTGTGTGTGTGTGTTGTCGGTGTGTGTGTGTGTGTTGTCGGTGTGTGTGTGTGTGTGTGTGTTGTCGGTGTGTGTGTGTGTTGTCGGTGTGTGTGTGTTGTGTGTGTGTGTGTGTGTACGGTGTGTGTGTGTGTGTGTGTGTGTGTGTTGTCGGTGTGTGTGTGTGTGTTGTCGGTGTGTGTGTGTGTGTGTGTTGTCGGTGTGTGTGTGTGTGTTGTCGGTGTGTGTGTGTTGTGTGTGTTTGTGTGTGTGTTGTGTGTGTGTGTGTGTGTTGTCGGTGTGTGTGTGTGTGTTGTCGGTGTGTGTGTGTGTGTTGTCGGTGTGTTTGTGTGTGTGTGTTGTCGTTGTGTGTGTATGTGTGTTGTCGGTGTGTGTGTGTGTGTTCTGTGTGTGTGTGTTGTCGGTGTGTGTGTGTGTTGTCGGTGTGTGTGTGTGTGTGTTGTCGGTGTGTGTGTGTGTGTGTGTTGTCAGTGTGTGTGTGTGTGTGTGTGTGTTGTCTTTGTGTGTGTGTGTGTGTGTGTGTTGTCGGTGTGTGTGTGTGTGTGTTGTCGGTGTGTGTGTGTGTGTGTGTTGTCGGTGTGTGTGTGTGTGTGTTGTCGGTGTGTGTGTGTGTGTGTTGTCGGTGTGTGTGTGTGTGTGTGTGTGTGTGTGTTGTCGGTGTGTGTGTGTTGTCGGTGTGTGTGTGTGTTGTCGGTGTGTGTGTGTGTAGTCTGGGTGTGTGTGTGTGTGTGTGTGTGTGTGTGTGTGTGTTGTCAGTGTGTGTGTGTTGTTGGTGTGTGTGTGTGTGTGTTGTCGGTGTGTGTGTGTGTTGTCGGTGTGTGTGTGTTGTGTGTGTGTGTGATGTCGGTGTGTGTGTGTGTTGTCGGTGTGTGTGTGTTGTGTGTGTGTGTGATGTCGGTGTGTGTGTGTGTTGTCGGTGTGTGTGTGTGTGTTGTCGGTGTGTGTGTGTGTGTTGTGTGTGTGTGTGTTGTCGGTGTGTGTGTGTTGTCGGTGTGTGTGTGTGTGTGTGTGTGTTGTCGGTGTGTGTGTGTTGTCGGTGTGTGTGTGTGTGTTGTCGGTGTGTGTGTGTTGTCGGTGTGTGTGTGTGTGTGTGTGTGTGTTGTCGGTGTGTGTGTGTTGTCGGTGTGTGTGTGTGTGTTGTCGGTGTGTGTGTGTGTGTGTGTGTTGTCGGTGTGTGTGTGTGTTGTCAGTGTGTGTGTGTGTGTGTTGTCGGTGTGTGTGTGTGTGTGTGTGTGTTGTCGGTGTGTGTGTGTTGTCGGTGTGTGTGTGTGTGTGTTGTCGGTGTGTGTGTGTGTGTGTGTGTTGTCGGTGTGTGTGTGTTGTCGGTGTGTGTGTGTTTGTGTGTGTGTTGTCGGTGTGTTTGTGTGTGTGTGTTGTCGGTGTGTGTGTGTGTGTGTTGTCGGTGTGTGTGTGTGTGTTGTCGGTGTGTGTGTGTGTGTTGTCGGTGTGTTTGTGTGTGTGTGTTGTCGTTGTGTGTGTGTGTGTGTTGTCGGTGTGTGTGTGTGTGTTCTGTGTGTGTGTGTTGTCGGTGTGTGTGTGTGTTGTCGGTGTGTGTGTGTGTGTGTTGTCGGTGTGTGTGTGTGTGTGTGTTGTCAGTGTGTGTGTGTGTGTGTGTGTGTTGTCGGTGTGTGTGTGTGTGTGTGTGTGTTGTCGGTGTGTGTGTGTGTGTTGTCGGTGTGTGTGTGTATTGTCGGTGTGTGTGTGTGTAGTCTGGGTGTGTGTGTGTGTGTGTGTGTGTGTGTGTGTGTGTGTGTTGTCGGTGTGTGTGTGTTGTTGGTGTGTGTGTGTGTGTGTGTGTTGTCGGTGTGTGTGTGTGTTGTCGGTGTGTGTGTGTTGTGTGTGTGTGTGATGTCGGTGTGTGTGTGTGTTGTCGGTGTGTGTGTGTTGTGTGTGTGTGTGATGTCGGTGTGTGTGTGTGTTGTCGGTGTGTGTCTGTGTGTTATCGGTGTGTGTGTGTGTGTGTGTGTTGTCGGTGTGTGTGTGTGTCTGTGTTGTCGGTGTGTGTGTGTGTGTGTTGTCGGTGTGTGTGTGTGTGTTGTCTGTGTGTGTGTGTGTGTTTTGTCAGTGTGTGTGTGTGTGTTGTCGGTGTGTGTGTGTGTGTGTGTGTGTGTGTTGTCAGTGTGTGTATGTGTGTGTTGTCGGTGTGTGTGTGTGTGTTGTCGGTGTGTGTGTGTGTGTGTTGTCGGTGTGTGTGTGTTGTCGGTGTGTGTGTTTGTTTGTTGTCGGTGTGTGTGTGTGTGTGTGTGTTGTCGGTGTGTGTGTGTGTGTTGTCGGTGTGTGTGTGTGTGTTGTCGGTGTGTGTGTGTGTGTGTGTTGTCGGTGTGTGTGTGTGTGTGTGTTGTCAGTGTGTGTGTGTGTGCGTTGTCGGTGTGTGTGTGTTTATGTGTTGTCGGTGTGTGTGTGTGTGTTGTTGGTGTGTGTGTGTGTGTTGTCGGTGTGTGTGTGTGTTTTGTCGGTGTGTGGTGTGTGTGTGTGTGTGTGTTGTCGGTGTGTGTGTGTGTGTGTTGTCGGTGTGTGTGTGTGTGTTGTGTGTGTGTGTGTTGTCGGTGTGTGTGTGTGTGTGTTGTCGGTGTGTGTGTGTGTGTGTTGTCGGTGTGTGTGTGTTGTCGGTGTGTGTGTGTGTGTGTGTTGTCGGTGTGTGTGTGTGTGTGTTGTCAGTGTGTGTGTGTGTGTGTGTGTGTGTGTGTGTGTGTGTTGTCGGTGTGTGTGTGTGTGTGTGTGTTGTCGGTGTGTGTGTGTGTGTGTGTTGTCCGAGTGTGTGTGTGTGTGTGTGTGTTGTTGGTGTGTGTGTGTTGTCGGTGTGTGTGTGTGTGTGTGTTGTCGGTGTGTGTGTGTGTGTGTGTTGTCGGTGTGTGTGTGTGTGTTGTCAGTGTGTTTGTGTGTGTGTGTTGGCGGTGTGTGTGTGTGTGTGTGTTGTCGGTGTGTGTGTGTGTGTTGTCGGTGTGTGTGTGTGTGTTTGTTGTCGGTGTGTGTGTGTGTGTGTTGCTGGTGTTTGTTTGTGTGTGTGTTGTCGGTGTGTGTGTGTGTGTTGTCGGTGTGTGTGTGTGTGTGTGTGTTGTCGGTGTGTGTGTGTGTGTGTTGTCGGTGTGTGTGTGTGTGTGTTGTCGGTGTGTGTGTGTGTTGTCGGTGTGTGTGTGTGTTGTCGGTGTGTGTGTGTGTAGTCTGGGTGTGTGTGTGTGTGTGTGTGTGTGTGTGTTGTCGGTGTGTGTGTGTTGTTGGTGTGTGTGTGTGTGTGTGTTGTCGGTGTGTGTGTGTGTTGTCGGTGTGTGTGTGTTGTGTGTGTGTGTGTTGTCGGTGTGTGTGTGTGTTGTCGGTGTGTGTGTGTGTGTGTTGTCGGTGTGTGTGTGTGTGTTGTGTGTGTGTGTGTTGTCGGTGTGTGTTGTCGGTGTGTGTGTGTGTGTGTGTGTGTGTTGTCGGTGTGTGTGTGTTGTCGGTGTGTGTGTGTGTGTTGTCGGTGTGTGTGTGTGTGTGTTGTCGGTGTGTGTGTGTGTTGTCAGTGTGTGTGTGCGTGTGTTGTCGGTGTGTGTGTGTGTGTGTGTGTGTTGTCGGTGTGTGTGTGTTGTCGGTGTGTGTGTGTGTGTTGTCGGTGTGTGTGTGTTGTCGGTGTGTGTGTGTGTGTGTGTGTGTGTTGTCGGTGTGTGTGTGTTGTCGGTGTGTGTGTGTGTGTTGTCGGTGTGTGTGTGTGTGTGTGTGTTGTCGGTGTGTGTGTGTGTTGTCAGTGTGTGTGTGTGTGTGTTGTCGGTGTGTGTGTGTGTGTGTGTGTGTTGTCGGTGTGTGTGTGTTGTCGGTGTGTGTGTGTGTGTGTTGTCGGTGTGTGTTGTCGGTGTGTGTGTGTGTGTGTGTGTGTGTTGTCGGTGTGTGTGTGTTGTCGGTGTGTGTGTGTGTGTTGTCGGTGTGTGTGTGTGTGTGTGTGTTGTCGGTGTGTGTGTGTGTTGTCAGTGTGTGTGTGTGTGTGTTGTCGGTGTGTGTGTGTGTGTGTGTGTGTTGTCGGTGTGTGTGTGTTGTCGGTGTGTGTGTGTGTGTTGTCGGTGTGTGTGTGTGTGTGTTGTCGGTGTGTGTGTGTGTGTGTTGCTGGTGTGTGTGTGTGTGTTGTCGGTGTGTGTGTGTGTGTTGTCGGTGTGTGTGTGTGTGTTGTCGTTGTGTGTGTGTGTGTGTTGTCGGTGTGTGTGTGTGTGTTGTCGGTGTGTGTGTGTGTGTTGTCGGTGTGTGTGTGTGTTTTGTTGTGTGTGTGTGTGTTGTCGGTGTGTGTGTGTGTGTGTTGTCGGTGTGTGTGTGTGTGTGTGTTGTCGGTGTGTGTGTTGTTATTGTGTTTGTGTTAGTGTGTGTGTTGTCGGTGTGTGTGTGTGTGTGTTGTCGGTGTGTGTGTGTGTGTGTGTTGTCGGTGTGTGTGTGTGTTGTTGTTGTGTTTGTGTGTGTGTGTGTGTTGTCGGTGTGTGTGTGTGTTGTCGGTGTGTGTGTGTGTGTTGTCGGTGTGTGTGTGTTGTCAGTGTGTGTGTGTGTGTGTTGTCGGTGTGAGTGTGTGTGTTGTGTGTGTGTGTGTTGTCAGTGTGTGTGTGTGTTGTCGGTGTGTGTGTGTGTGTGTGTTGCCGGTGTGTGTGTGTGTGTTGTCGGTGTGTGTGTGTGTGTGTTGTCGGTGTGTGTGTGTGTGTTGTCGGTGTGTGTGTGTGTGTGTTGTCGGTGTGTGTGTGTGTGTTGTCGGTGTGTGTGTGTGTAGTCGGTGTGTGTGTGTGTGTGTGTGTTGTCGGTGTGTGTGTGTTGTCGGTGTGTGTGTGTGTGTTGTCGGTGTGTGTGTGTTGTCGGTGTGTGTGTGTGTGTGTGTGTGTGTTGTCGGTGTGTGTGTGTTGTCGGTGTGTGTGTGTGTGTTGTCGGTGTGTGTGTGTGTGTGTGTGTTGTCGGTGTGTGTGTGTGTTGTCAGTGTGTGTGTGTGTGTGTTGTCGGTGTGTGTGTGTGTGTGTGTGTGTTGTCGGTGTGTGTGTGTTGTCGGTGTGTGTGTGTGTGTGTTGTCGGTGTGTGTTGTCGGTGTGTGTGTGTGTGTGTGTGTGTGTTGTCGGTGTGTGTGTGTTGTCGGTGTGTGTGTGTGTGTTGTCGGTGTGTGTGTGTGTGTGTGTGTTGTCGGTGTGTGTGTGTGTTGTCAGTGTGTGTGTGTGTGTGTTGTCGGTGTGTGTGTGTGTGTGTGTGTGTTGTCGGTGTGTGTGTGTTGTCGGTGTGTGTGTGTGTGTTGTCGGTGTGTGTGTGTGTGTGTTGTCGGTGTGTGTGTGTGTGTGTTGCTGGTGTGTGTGTGTGTGTTGTCGGTGTGTGTGTGTGTGTTGTCGGTGTGTGTGTGTGTGTTGTCGTTGTGTGTGTGTGTGTGTTGTCGGTGTGTGTGTGTGTGTTGTCGGTGTGTGTGTGTGTGTTGTCGTTGTGTGTGTGTGTGTGTTGTCGGTGTGTGTGTGTGTGTTGTCGGTGTGTGTGTGTGTGTTGTCGGTGTGTGTGTGTGTGTTGTCGGTGTGTGTGTGTGTTTTGTTGTGTGTGTGTGTGTTGTCGGTGTGTGTGTGTGTGTGTTGTCGGTGTGTGTGTGTGTGTGTGTTGTCGGTGTGTGTGTTGTTATTGTGTTTGTGTTAGTGTGTGTGTTGTCGGTGTGTGTGTGTGTGTGTTGTCGGTGTGTGTGTGTGTGTGTGTTGTCGGTGTGTGTGTGTGTTGTTGTTGTGTTTGTGTGTGTGTGTGTGTTGTCGGTGTGTGTGTGTGTTGTCGGTGTGTGTGTGTGTGTTGTCGGTGTGTGTGTGTTGTCAGTGTGTGTGTGTGTGTGTTGTCGGTGTGAGTGTGTGTGTTGTGTGTGTGTGTGTTGTCAGTGTGTGTGTGTGTTGTCGGTGTGTGTGTGTGTGTGTGTTGCCGGTGTGTGTGTGTGTGTTGTCGGTGTGTGTGTGTGTGTGTTGTCGGTGTGTGTGTGTGTGTTGTCGGTGTGTGTGTGTGTGTGTTGTCGGTGTGTGTGTGTGTGTTGTCGGTGTGTGTGTGTGTAGTCGGTGTGTGTGTGTGTGTGTGTGTTGTCGGTGTGTGTGTGTGTGTTGTCGGTGTGTGTGTGTGTGTGTGTGTTGTCGGTGTGTGTGTGTGTTGTCGGTGTGTGTGTGTTGTGTGTGTGTGTGTGTAGTCGGTGTGTGTGTGTGTGTGTGTGTGTGTTGTCGGTGTGTGTGTGTGTGTTGTCGGTGTGTGTGTGTGTGTGTGTTGTCGGTGTGTGTGTGTGTTGTCGGTGTGTGTGTGTTGTGTGTGTTTGTGTGTGTGTTGTGTGTGTGTGTGTGTTGTCGGTGTGTGTGTGTGTGTTGTCGGTGTGTGTGTGTGTGTTGTCGGTGTGTTTGTGTGTGTGTGTTGTCGTTGTGTGTGTGTGTGTGTTGTCGGTGTGTGTGTGTGTGTTCTGTGTGTGTGTGTTGTCGGTGTGTGTGTGTGTTGTCGGTGTGTGTGTGTGTGTGTTGTCGGTGTGTGTGTGTGTGTGTGTTGTCAGTGTGTGTGTGTGTGTGTGTGTGTTGTCTTTGTGTGTGTGTGTGTGTGTTGTCGGTGTGTGTGTGTGTGTGTTGTCGGTGTGTGTGTGTGTGTGTGTTTTCGGTGTGTGTGTGTGTGTGTGTTGTCGGTGTGTGTGTGTGTGTGTTGTCGGTGTGTGTGTGTGTGTGTGTGTGTGTGTGTTGTCGGTGTGTGTGTGTTGTCGGTGTGTGTGTGTGTTGTCGGTGTGTGTGTGTGTAGTCTGGGTGTGTGTGTGTGTGTGTGTGTGTGTTGTCGGTGTGTGTGTGTTGTTGGTGTGTGTGTGTGTGTGTTGTCGGTGTGTGTGTGTGTTGTCGGTGTGTGTGTGTTGTGTGTGTGTGTGATGTCGGTGTGTGTGTGTGTTGTCGGTGTGTGTGTGTTGTGTGTGTGTGTGTGATGTCGGTGTGTGTGTGTGTTGTCGGTGTGTGTGTGTGTGTTGTCGGTGTGTGTGTGTGTGTTGTGTGTGTGTGTGTTGTCGGTGTGTGTGTGTTGTCGGTGTGTGTGTGTGTGTGTGTGTGTGTTGTCGGTGTGTGTGTGTTGTCGGTGTGTGTGTGTGTGTTGTCGGTGTGTGTGTGTTGTCGGTGTGTGTGTGTGTGTGTGTGTGTGTTGTCGGTGTGTGTGTGTTGTCGGTGTGTGTGTGTGTGTTGTCGGTGTGTGTGTGTGTGTTGTCGGTGTGTGTGTGTGTGTTGTGTGTGTGTGTGTTGTCGGTGTGTGTGTGTTGTCGGTGTGTGTGTGTGTGTGTGTGTGTGTTGTCGGTGTGTGTGTGTTGTCGGTGTGTGTGTGTGTGTTGTCGGTGTGTGTGTGTTGTCGGTGTGTGTGTGTGTGTGTGTGTGTGTTGTCGGTGTGTGTGTGTTGTCGGTGTGTGTGTGTGTGTTGTCGGTGTGTGTGTGTGTGTGTGTGTTGTCGGTGTGTGTGTGTGTTGTCAGTGTGTGTGTGTGTGTGTTGTCGGTGTGTGTGTGTGTGTGTGTGTGTTGTCGGTGTGTGTGTGTTGTCGGTGTGTGTGTGTGTGTGTTGTCGGTGTGTGTTGTCGGTGTGTGTGTGTGTGTGTGTGTGTGTGTTGTCGGTGTGTGTGTGTTGTCGGTGTGTGTGTGTGTGTTGTCGGTGTGTGTGTGTGTGTGTGTGTTGTCGGTGTGTGTGTGTGTTGTCAGTGTGTGTGTGTGTGTGTTGTCGGTGTGTGTGTGTGTGTGTGTGTGTTGTCGGTGTGTGTGTGTTGTCGGTGTGTGTGTGTGTGTTGTCGGTGTGTGTGTGTGTGTTGTCGGTGTGTGTGTGTGTGTGTTGCTGGTGTGTGTGTGTGTGTTGTCGGTGTGTGTGTGTGTGTTGTCGGTGTGTGTGTGTGTGTTGTCGTTGTGTGTGTGTGTGTGTTGTCGTTGTGTGTGTGTGTGTGTTGTCGGTGTGTGTGTGTGTGTTGTCGGTGTGTGTGTGTGTGTTGTCGGTGTGTGTGTGTGTGTTGTCGGTGTGTGTGTGTGTTTTGTTGTGTGTGTGTGTGTTGTCGGTGTGTGTGTGTGTGTGTTGTCGGTGTGTGTGTGTGTGTGTGTTGTCGGTGTGTGTGTTGTTATTGTGTTTGTGTTAGTGTGTGTGTTGTCGGTGTGTGTGTGTGTGTGTTGTCGGTGTGTGTGTGTGTGTGTGTTGTCGGTGTGTGTGTGTGTTGTTGTTGTGTTTGTGTGTGTGTGTGTGTTGTCGGTGTGTGTGTGTGTTGTCGGTGTGTGTGTGTGTGTTGTCGGTGTGTGTGTGTTGTCGGTGTGTGTGTGTGTGTGTTGTCGGTGTGAGTGTGTGTGTTGTGTGTGTGTGTGTTGTCAGTGTGTGTGTGTGTTGTCGGTGTGTGTGTGTGTGTGTTGTCGGTGTGTGTGTGTGTGTGTGTTGTCAGTGTGTGTGTGTGTGTGTGTGTGTGTTGTCGGTGTGTGTGTGTGTGTGTGTTGTCGGTGTGTGTGTGTGTGTGTGTTGCCGGTGTGTGTGTGTGTTGTCGGTGTGTGTGTGTGTGTGTTGTCGGTGTGTGTGTGTGTGTTGTCGGTGTGTGTGTGTGTGTTGCCGGTGTGTGTGTGTGTGTTGTCGGTGTGTGTGTGTGTGTGTTGTCGGTGTGTGTGTGTGTGTTGTCGGTGTGTGTGTGTGTGTGTTGTCGGTGTGTGTGTGTGTGTTGTCGGTGTGTGTGTGTGTAGTCGGTGTGTGTGTGTGTGTGTGTTGTCGGTGTGTGTGTGTGTGTTGTCGGTGTGTGTGTGTGTGTGTGTGTTGTCGGTGTGTGTTGTCGGTGTGTGTGTGTTGTGTGTGTGTGTGTGTAGTCGGTGTGTGTGTGTGTGTGTGTGTGTGTGTGTGTTGTCGGTGTGTGTGTGTGTGTTGTCGGTGTGTGTGTGTGTGTGTGTTGTCGGTGTGTGTGTGTGTTGTCGGTGTGTGTGTGTGTGTTGTCGGTGTGTGTGTGTGTGTTGTGTGTGTGTGTGTTGTCGGTGTGTGTGTGTTGTCGGTGTGTGTGTGTGTGTGTGTGTGTGTTGTCGGTGTGTGTGTGTTGTCGGTGTGTGTGTGTGTGTTGTCGGTGTGTGTGTGTTGTCGGTGTGTGTGTGTGTGTGTGTGTGTGTTGTCGGTGTGTGTGTGTTGTCGGTGTGTGTGTGTGTGTTGTCGGTGTGTGTGTGTGTGTTGTCGGTGTGTGTGTGTGTGTTGTGTGTGTGTGTGTTGTCGGTGTGTGTGTGTTGTCGGTGTGTGTGTGTGTGTGTGTGTGTGTTGTCGGTGTGTGTGTGTTGTCGGTGTGTGTGTGTGTGTTGTCGGTGTGTGTGTGTTGTCGGTGTGTGTGTGTGTGTGTGTGTGTGTTGTCGGTGTGTGTGTGTTGTCGGTGTGTGTGTGTGTGTTGTCGGTGTGTGTGTGTGTGTGTGTGTTGTCGGTGTGTGTGTGTGTTGTCAGTGTGTGTGTGTGTGTGTTGTCGGTGTGTGTGTGTGTGTGTGTGTGTTGTCGGTGTGTGTGTGTTGTCGGTGTGTGTGTGTGTGTGTTGTCGGTGTGTGTTGTCGGTGTGTGTGTGTGTGTGTGTGTGTGTGTTGTCGGTGTGTGTGTGTTGTCGGTGTGTGTGTGTGTGTTGTCGGTGTGTGTGTGTGTGTGTGTGTTGTCGGTGTGTGTGTGTGTTGTCAGTGTGTGTGTGTGTGTGTTGTCGGTGTGTGTGTGTGTGTGTGTGTGTTGTCGGTGTGTGTGTGTTGTCGGTGTGTGTGTGTGTGTTGTCGGTGTGTGTGTGTGTGTTGTCGGTGTGTGTGTGTGTGTGTTGCTGGTGTGTGTGTGTGTGTTGTCGGTGTGTGTGTGTGTGTTGTCGGTGTGTGTGTGTGTGTTGTCGTTGTGTGTGTGTGTGTGTTGTCGTTGTGTGTGTGTGTGTGTTGTCGGTGTGTGTGTGTGTGTTGTCGGTGTGTGTGTGTGTGTTGTCGGTGTGTGTGTGTGTGTTGTCGGTGTGTGTGTGTGTTTTGTTGTGTGTGTGTGTGTTGTCGGTGTGTGTGTGTGTGTGTTGTCGGTGTGTGTGTGTGTGTGTGTTGTCGGTGTGTGTGTTGTTATTGTGTTTGTGTTAGTGTGTGTGTTGTCGGTGTGTGTGTGTGTGTGTTGTCGGTGTGTGTGTGTGTGTGTGTTGTCGGTGTGTGTGTGTGTTGTTGTTGTGTTTGTGTGTGTGTGTGTGTTGTCGGTGTGTGTGTGTGTTGTCGGTGTGTGTGTGTGTGTTGTCGGTGTGTGTGTGTTGTCGGTGTGTGTGTGTGTGTGTTGTCGGTGTGAGTGTGTGTGTTGTGTGTGTGTGTGTTGTCAGTGTGTGTGTGTGTTGTCGGTGTGTGTGTGTGTGTGTTGTCGGTGTGTGTGTGTGTGTGTGTTGTCAGTGTGTGTGTGTGTGTGTGTGTGTGTTGTCGGTGTGTGTGTGTGTGTGTGTTGTCGGTGTGTGTGTGTGTGTGTGTTGCCGGTGTGTGTGTGTGTTGTCGGTGTGTGTGTGTGTGTGTTGTCGGTGTGTGTGTGTGTGTTGTCGGTGTGTGTGTGTGTGTTGCCGGTGTGTGTGTGTGTGTTGTCGGTGTGTGTGTGTGTGTGTTGTCGGTGTGTGTGTGTGTGTTGTCGGTGTGTGTGTGTGTAGTCGGTGTGTGTGTGTGTGTGTGTTGTCGGTGTGTGTGTGTGTGTTGTCGGTGTGTGTGTGTGTGTGTGTGTTGTCGGTGTGTGTGTGTGTTGTCGGTGTGTGTGTGTTGTGTGTGTGTGTGTGTAGTCGGTGTGTGTGTGTGTGTGTGTGTGTGTGTGTGTTGTCGGTGTGTGTGTGTGTGTTGTCGGTGTGTGTGTGTGTGTGTGTTGTCGGTGTGTGTGTGTGTTGTCGGTGTGTGTGTGTTGTGTGTGTTTGTGTGTGTGTTGTGTGTGTGTGTGTGTGTTGTCGGTGTGTGTGTGTGTGTTGTCGGTGTGTGTGTGTGTGTTGTCGGTGTGTTTGTGTGTGTGTGTTGTCGTTGTGTGTGTGTGTGTGTTGTCGGTGTGTGTGTGTGTGTTCTGTGTGTGTGTGTTGTCGGTGTGTGTGTGTGTTGTCGGTGTGTGTGTGTGTGTGTTGTCGGTGTGTGTGTGTGTGTGTGTTGTCAGTGTGTGTGTGTGTGTGTGTGTGTTGTCTTTGTGTGTGTGTGTGTGTGTGTGTTGTCGGTGTGTGTGTGTGTGTGTTGTCGGTGTGTGTGTGTGTGTGTGTTGTCGGTGTGTGTGTGTGTGTGTGTTGTCGGTGTGTGTGTGTGTGTGTTGTCGGTGTGTGTGTGTGTGTGTGTGTGTGTGTGTTGTCGGTGTGTGTGTGTTGTCGGTGTGTGTGTGTGTTGTCGGTGTGTGTGTGTGTAGTCTGGGTGTGTGTGTGTGTGTGTGTGTGTGTGTGTGTGTTGTCGGTGTGTGTGTGTTGTTGGTGTGTGTGTGTGTGTGTTGTCGGTGTGTGTGTGTGTTGTCGGTGTGTGTGTGTTGTGTGTGTGTGTGATGTCGGTGTGTGTGTGTGTTGTCGGTGTGTGTGTGTTGTGTGTGTGTGTGATGTCGGTGTGTGTGTGTGTTGTCGGTGTGTGTGTGTGTGTTGTCGGTGTGTGTGTGTGTGTTGTGTGTGTGTGTGTTGTCGGTGTGTGTGTGTTGTCGGTGTGTGTGTGTGTGTGTGTGTGTGTTGTCGGTGTGTGTGTGTTGTCGGTGTGTGTGTGTGTGTTGTCGGTGTGTGTGTGTTGTCGGTGTGTGTGTGTGTGTGTGTGTGTGTTGTCGGTTGTGTGTGTGTTGTCGGTGTGTGTGTGTGTGTTGTCGGTGTGTGTGTGTGTGTGTGTGTTGTCGGTGTGTGTGTGTGTTGTCAGTGTGTGTGTGTGTGTGTTGTCGGTGTGTGTGTGTGTGTGTGTGTGTTGTCGGTGTGTGTGTGTTGTCGGTGTGTGTGTGTGTGTGTTGTCGGTGTGTGTGTGTGTGTGTGTGTTGTCGGTGTGTGTGTGTTGTCGGTGTGTGTGTGTTTGTGTGTGTGTTGTCGGTGTGTTTGTGTGTGTGTGTTGTCGGTGTGTGTGTGTGTGTGTTGTCGGTGTGTGTGTGTGTGTTGTCGGTGTGTGTGTGTGTGTTGTCGGTGTGTTTGTGTGTGTGTGTTGTCGTTGTGTGTGTGTGTGTGTTGTCGGTGTGTGTGTGTTCTGTGTGTGTGTGTTGTCGGTGTGTGTGTGTGTTGTCGGTGTGTGTGTGTGTGTGTTGTCGGTGTGTGTGTGTGTGTGTGTTGTCAGTGTGTGTGTGTGTGTGTGTGTGTTGTCGGTGTGTGTGTGTGTGTGTGTGTGTTGTCGGTGTGTGTGTGTGTGTTGTCGGTGTGTGTGTGTATTGTCGGTGTGTGTGTGTGTAGTCTGGGTGTGTGTGTGTGTGTGTGTGTGTGTGTGTGTGTGTTGTCGGTGTGTGTGTGTTGTTGGTGTGTGTGTGTGTGTGTGTGTTGTCGGTGTGTGTGTGTGTTGTCGGTGTGTGTGTGTTGTGTGTGTGTGTGATGTCGGTGTGTGTGTGTGTTGTCGGTGTGTGTGTGTTGTGTGTGTGTGTGATGTCGGTGTGTGTGTGTGTTGTCGGTGTGTGTCTGTGTGTTATCGGTGTGTGTGTGTGTGTGTGTGTTGTCGGTGTGTGTGTGTGTCTGTGTTGTCGGTGTGTGTGTGTGTGTGTTGTCGGTGTGTGTGTGTGTGTTGTCTGTGTGTGTGTGTGTGTGTTTTGTCAGTGTGTGTGTGTGTGTTGTCGGTGTGTGTGTGTGTGTGTGTGTGTGTGTGTGTTGTCAGTGTGTGTATGTGTGTGTTGTCGGTGTGTGTGTGTGTGTTGTCGGTGTGTGTGTGTGTGTGTTGTCGGTGTGTGTGTGTTGTCGGTGTGTGTGTTTGTTTGTTGTCGGTGTGTGTGTGTGTGTGTGTGTGTTGTCGGTGTGTGTGTGTGTGTTGTCGGTGTGTGTGTGTGTGTTGTCGGTGTGTGTGTGTGTGTGTGTTGTCGGTGTGTGTGTGTGTGTGTGTTGTCAGTGTGTGTGTGTGTGCGTTGTCGGTGTGTGTGTGTTTATGTGTTGTCGGTGTGTGTGTGTGTGTTGTTGGTGTGTGTGTGTGTGTTGTCGGTGTGTGTGTGTGTTTTGTCGGTGTGTGTGTGTGTGTGTGTGTGTTGTCGGTGTGTGTGTGTGTGTGTTGTCGGTGTGTGTGTGTGTGTTGTGTGTGTGTGTGTTGTCGGTGTGTGTGTGTGTGTGTTGTCGGTGTGTGTGTGTGTGTGTTGTCGGTGTGTGTGTGTTGTCGGTGTGTGTGTGTGTGTGTGTTGTCGGTGTGTGTGTGTGTGTGTTGTCAGTGTGTGTGTGTGTGTGTGTGTGTGTGTGTGTGTGTGTTGTCGGTGTGTGTGTGTGTGTGTGTGTTGTCGGTGTGTGTGTGTGTGTGTGTTGTCCGAGTGTGTGTGTGTGTGTGTGTGTTGTTGGTGTGTGTGTGTTGTCGGTGTGTGTGTGTGTGTGTGTTGTCGGTGTGTGTGTGTGTGTGTGTTGTCGGTGTGTGTGTGTGTGTTGTCAGTGTGTTTGTGTGTGTGTGTTGGCGGTGTGTGTGTGTGTGTGTGTTGTCGGTGTGTGTGTGTGTGTTGTCGGTGTGTGTGTGTGTGTTTGTTGTCGGTGTGTGTGTGTGTGTGTTGCTGGTGTTTGTTTGTGTGTGTGTTGTCGGTGTGTGTGTGTGTGTGTTGTCGGTGTGTGTGTGTGTGTGTGTGTTGTCGGTGTGTGTGTGTGTGTGTTGTCGGTGTGTGTGTGTGTGTGTTGTCGGTGTGTGTGTGTGTTGTCGGTGTGTGTGTGTGTTGTCGGTGTGTGTGTGTGTAGTCTGGGTGTGTGTGTGTGTGTGTGTGTGTGTGTGTTGTCGGTGTGTGTGTGTTGTTGGTGTGTGTGTGTGTGTGTGTTGTCGGTGTGTGTGTGTGTTGTCGGTGTGTGTGTGTTGTGTGTGTGTGTGTTGTCGGTGTGTGTGTGTGTTGTCGGTGTGTGTGTGTGTGTGTTGTCGGTGTGTGTGTGTGTGTTGTGTGTGTGTGTGTTGTCGGTGTGTGTTGTCGGTGTGTGTGTGTGTGTGTGTGTGTGTTGTCGGTGTGTGTGTGTTGTCGGTGTGTGTGTGTGTGTTGTCGGTGTGTGTGTGTGTGTGTTGTCGGTGTGTGTGTGTGTTGTCAGTGTGTGTGTGCGTGTGTTGTCGGTGTGTGTGTGTGTGTGTGTGTGTTGTCGGTGTGTGTGTGTTGTCGGTGTGTGTGTGTGTGTTGTCGGTGTGTGTGTGTGTGTGTTGTCGGTGTGTGTGTGTGTGTGTGTTGCTGGTGTGTGTGTGTGTGTTGTCGGTGTGTGTGTGTGTGTTGTCGGTGTGTGTGTGTGTGTTGTCGTTGTGTGTGTGTGTGTGTTGTCGGTGTGTGTGTGTGTGTTGTCGGTGTGTGTGTGTGTGTTGTCGTTGTGTGTGTGTGTGTGTTGTCGGTGTGTGTGTGTGTGTTGTCGGTGTGTGTGTGTTGTCGGTGTGTGTGTGTGTGTTGTCGGTGTGTGTGTGTGTTTTGTTGTGTGTGTGTGTGTTGTCGGTGTGTGTGTGTGTGTGTTGTCGGTGTGTGTGTGTGTGTGTGTTGTCGGTGTGTGTGTTGTTATTGTGTTTGTGTGTGTGTGTGTGTGTTGTCGGTGTGTGTGTGTGTGTGTTGTCGGTGTGTGTGTGTGTGTGTGTTGTCGGTGTGTGTGTGTGTTGTTGTTGTGTTTGTGTGTGTGTGTGTGTTGTCGGTGTGTGTGTGTGTTGTCGGTGTGTGTGTGTGTGTGTTGTCGGTGTGTGTGTGTGTGTGTGTTGTCAGT
>NW_027675594.1:200000-202500 GCF_965601325.2 Salmo salar | reverse complement strand
TGTGTGTGTGTAGTCGGTGTGTGTGTGTGTGTGTGTGTGTGTTGTCGGTGTGTGTGTGTGTGTTGTCTGTGTGTGTGTGTGTGTGTGTTGTCGGTGTGTGTGTGTGTTGTCGGTGTGTGTGTGTTGTGTGTGTGTGTGTTGTCGGTGTGTGTGTGTGTGTGTGTGTTGTCAGTGTGTGTGTGTGTGTGTGTGTGTGTGTGTGTTGTCGCTGTGTGTGTGTGTGTGTGTGTGTGTGTTGTCGGTGTGTGTGTGTGTGTGTTGTCCGAGTGTGTGTGTGTGTGTGTGTGTTGTCGGTGTGTGTGTGTGTTGTCAGTGTGTGTGTGTGTGTGTGTTGTCGGTGTGTGTGTGTGTGTGTGTTGTCGGTGTGTGTGTGTGTGTTGTCGGTGTGTTTGTGTGTGTGTGTTGTCGGTGTGTGTGTGTGTGTGTGTTGCTGGTGTTTGTTTGTGTGTGTGTTGTCGGTGTGTGTGTGTGTGTGTTGTCGGTGTGTGTGTGTGTGTGTGTGTGTGTGTGTGTGTGTGTGTGTGTGTTGTCGGTGTGTGAGTGTGTGTGTGTTGTCGGTGTGTGTGTGTGTTGTCGGTGTGTGTGTGTGTGTTGTCGGTGTGTTTGTGTGTGTGTGTTGTCGTTGTGTGTGTGTGTGTGTTGTCGGTGTGTGTGTGTGTGTTGTGTGTGTGTGTGTTGTCAGTGTGTGTGTGTGTTGTCGGTGTGTGTGTGTGTGTGTTGTCGGTGTGTGTGTGTGTGTGTGTGTTGTCAGTGTGTGTGTGTGTGTGTGTGTGTGTGTGTTGTCGGTGTGTGTGTGTGTGTGTTGTCGGTGTGTGTGTGTTGTCGGCGTGTGTGTTTGTTTGTTGTCGGTGTGTGTGTGTGTGTGTGTGTTGTCGGTGTGTGTGTGTGTGTTGTCGGTGTGTGTGTGTGTGTTGTCGGTGTGTGTGTGTGTGTGTGTTGTCGGTGTGTGTGTGTGTGTGTGTTGTCAGTGTGTGTGTGTGTGCGTTGTCGGTGTGTGTGTGTTTATGTGTTGTCGGTGTGTGTGTGTGTGTTGTTGGTGTGTGTGTGTGTGTTGTCGGTGTGTGTGTGTGTTTTGTCGGTGTGTGTGTGTGTGTGTGTGTGTTGTCGGTGTGTGTGTGTGTGTGTTGTCGGTGTGTGTGTGTTGTGTGTGTGTGTGTTGTCGGTGTGTGTGTGTGTGTGTTGTCGGTGTGTGTGTGTGTGTGTTGTCGGTGTGTGTGTGTTGTCGGTGTGTGTGTGTGTGTGTGTTGTCGGTGTGTGTGTGTGTGTGTTGTCAGTGTGTGTGTGTGTGTGTGTGTGTGTGTGTGTGTGTGTTGTCGGTGTGTGTGTGTGTGTGTGTGTTGTCGGTGTGTGTGTGTGTGTGTGTTGTCCGAGTGTGTGTGTGTGTGTGTGTGTTGTTGGTGTGTGTGTGTTGTCGGTGTGTGTGTGTGTGTGTGTTGTCGGTGTGTGTGTGTGTGTTGTCAGTGTGTTTGTGTGTGTGTGTTGGCGGTGTGTGTGTGTGTGTGTGTTGTCGGTGTGTGTGTGTGTGTTGTCGGTGTGTGTGTGTGTGTGTGTTGTCGGTGTGTGTGTGTGTGTGTGTTGCCGGTGTGTGTGTGTGTGTTGTCGGTGTGCGTGTGTGTGTTGTCGGTGTGTGTGTGTGTGTGTGTTGCCGGTGTGTGTGTGTGTGTGTGTTGTCGGTGTGTGTGTGTGTGTGTTGTCGGTGTGTGTGTGTGTGTGTTGTCGGTGTGTGTGTGTGTGTTGTCGGTGTGTGTGTGTGTAGTCGGTGTGTGTGTGTGTGTGTGTGTGTGTTGTCGGTGTGTGTGTGTGTGTTGTCTGTGTGTGTGTGTGTGTGTGTTGTCGGTGTGTGTGTGTGTTGTCGGTGTGTGTGTGTTGTGTGTGTGTGTGTTGTCGGTGTGTGTGTGTGTGTGTGTGTTGTCAGTGTGTGTGTGTGTGTGTGTGTGTGTGTGTTGTCGCTGTGTGTGTGTGTGTGTTTGTGTGTGTTGTCGGTGTGTGTGTGTTGTCCGAGTGTGTGTGTGTGTGTGTGTGTTGTC
This sequence comes from Salmo salar, assembly GCF_965601325.2. Classification (NCBI taxonomy): domain Eukaryota; kingdom Metazoa; phylum Chordata; class Actinopteri; order Salmoniformes; family Salmonidae; genus Salmo; species Salmo salar. The sequence goes on along the minus strand of NW_027675594.1, from coordinate 200,473 downwards.
GGTGTGTGTGTGTGTTGTCAGTGTGTGTGTTTGTGTGTGTTGTCGGTGTGTGTGTGTGTGTGTGTGTTGTCGGTGTGTGTGTGTGTGTTGTCGGTGTGTTTGTGTGTGTGTGTTGTCGGTGTGTGTGTGTGTGTTGTCGGTGTGTGTGTGTGTGTTGTCGGTGTGTTTGTGTGTGTGTGTTGTCGTTGTGTGTGTGTGTGTGTTGTCGGTGTGTGTGTGTGTGTTGTGTGTGTGTGTGTTGTCAGTGTGTGTGTGTTGTCGGTGTGTGTGTGTGTGTTGTCGGTGTGTGTGTGTGTGTGTGTGTTGTCAGTGTGTGTGTGTGTGTGTGTGTGTGTTGTCGGTGTGTGTGTGTGTGTTGTCGGTGTGTGTGTGTGTGTGTGTTGCCGGTGTGTGTGTGTGTGTTGTCGGTGTGCGTGTGTGTGTTGTCGGTGTGTGTGTGTGTGTGTGTTGCCGGTGTGTGTGTGTGTGTGTGT
>NW_027675594.1:162500-182500 GCF_965601325.2 Salmo salar | reverse complement strand
CGGTGTGTGTGTGTGTGTTGTCTGTGTGTGTGTGTGTGTGTGTTGTCGGTGTGTGTGTGTGTTGTCGGTGTGTGTGTGTTGTGTGTGTGTGTGTTGTCGGTGTGTGTGTGTGTGTGTGTGTTGTCAGTGTGTGTGTGTGTGTGTGTGTGTGTGTGTGTTGTCGCTGTGTGTGTGTGTGTGTGTGTGTGTGTTGTCGGTGTGTGTGTGTGTGTGTTGTCCGAGTGTGTGTGTGTGTGTGTGTGTTGTCGGTGTGTGTGTGTGTTGTCAGTGTGTGTGTGTGTGTGTGTTGTCGGTGTGTGTGTGTGTGTGTGTTGTCGGTGTGTGTGTGTGTGTTGTCGGTGTGTTTGTGTGTGTGTGTTGTCGGTGTGTGTGTGTGTGTGTGTTGCTGGTGTTTGTTTGTGTGTGTGTTGTCGGTGTGTGTGTGTGTGTGTTGTCGGTGTGTGTGTGTGTGTGTGTGTGTGTGTGTGTGTGTGTGTGTTGTCGGTGTGTGAGTGTGTGTGTGTTGTCGGTGTGTGTGTGTGTTGTCGGTGTGTGTGTGTGTGTTGTCGGTGTGTTTGTGTGTGTGTGTTGTCGTTGTGTGTGTGTGTGTGTTGTCGGTGTGTGTGTGTGTGTTGTGTGTGTGTGTGTTGTCAGTGTGTGTGTGTGTTGTCGGTGTGTGTGTGTGTGTTGTCGGTGTGTGTGTGTGTGTGTTGTCAGTGTGTGTGTGTGTGTGTGTGTGTGTGTGTTGTCGGTGTGTGTGTGTGTGTGTGTGTTGTCGGTGTGTGTGTGTGTGTGTTGCCGGTGTGTGTGTGTGTGTTGTCGGTGTGCGTGTGTGTGTTGTCGGTGTGTGTGTGTGTGTGTGTTGCCGGTGTGTGTGTGTGTGTTGTCGGTGTGTGTGTGTGTGTGTTTTCGGTGTGTGTGTGTGTGTGTTGTCGGTGTGTGTGTGTGTGTGTTGTCGGTGTGTGTGTGTGTAGTCGGTGTGTGTGTGTGTGTGTGTGTGTGTGTTGTCAGTGTGTGTGTGTGTGTTGTCGGTGTGTGTGTGTGTGTGTGTTGTCGGTGTGTGTGTGTGTTGTCGGTGTGTGTGTGTTGTGTGTGTGTGTTGTCGGTGTGTGTGTGTGTGTTGTGTGTGTGTGTGTTGTCGGTGTGTGTGTGTGTGTGTGTTGTCGGTGAGTGTGTGTGTGTGTTGTCGGTGTGTGTGTGTGTGTGGTCGTTGTGTGTGTGTGTGTTGTCGGTGTGTGAGTGTGTGTTGTCGGTGTGTGTGTGTTGTCGGTGTTTGTGTGTGTTGTCGGTGTGTGTGTGTGTGTTGTGTGTGTGTGTGTGTGTTGTCGGTGTGTGTGTGTGTGTGTGCTGTCGGTGTGTGTGTGTGTGTGTGTGTGTTGTCTGTGTGTGTGTGTTGTCGGTGTGTGTGTGTGTGTGTGTTGTCGGTGTGTGTGTGTGTGTGTGTGTTGTCGGTGTGTGTGTGTGTTGTCAGTGTGTGTCTGTGTGTTATCGGTGTGTGTGTGTGTGTGTGTGTTGTCGGTGTGTGTGTGTGTCTGTGTTGTCGGTGTGTGTGTGTGTGTGTTGTCGGTGTGTGTGTGTGTGTTGTCTGTGTGTGTGTGTGTGTTTTGTCAGTGTGTGTGTGTGTGTTGTCGGTGTGTGTGTGTGTGTGTGTGTGTGTTGTCAGTGTGTGTATGTGTGTGTTGTCGGTGTGTGTGTGTGTGTGTGTTGTCGGTGTGTGTGTGTGTGTGTTGTCGGTGTGTGTGTGTTGTCGGTGTGTGTGTTTGTTTGTTGTCGGTGTGTGTGTGTGTGTGTGTGTTGTCGGTGTGTGTGTGTGTGTTGTCGGTGTGTGTGTGTGTGTTGTCGGTGTGTGTGTGTGTGTGTGTTGTCGGTGTGTGTGTGTGTGTTGTCAGTGTGTGTGTGTGTGCGTTGTCGGTGTGTGTGTGTTTATGTGTTGTCGGTGTGTGTGTGTGTGTTGTTGGTGTGTGTGTGTGTGTTGTCGGTGTGTGTGTGTTTTGTCGGTGTGTGTGTGTGTGTGTGTGTGTTGTCGGTGTGTGTGTGTGTGTGTTGTCGGTGTGTGTGTGTGTGTTGTGTGTGTGTGTGTTGTCGGTGTGTGTGTGTGTGTGTTGTCGGTGTGTGTGTGTGTGTGTTGTCGGTGTGTGTGTGTTGTCGGTGTGTGTGTGTGTGTGTGTTGTCGGTGTGTGTGTGTGTGTGTTGTCAGTGTGTGTGTGTGTGTGTGTGTGTGTGTGTGTGTGTGTGTTGTCGGTGTGTGTGTGTGTGTGTGTGTGTGTGTGTTGTCGGTGTGTGTGTGTGTGTGTGTTGTCCGAGTGTGTGTGTGTGTGTGTTGTTGGTGTGTGTGTGTTGTCGGTGTGTGTGTGTGTGTGTGTTGTCGGTGTGTGTGTGTGTGTGTGTTGTCGGTGTGTGTGTGTGTGTTGTCAGTGTGTTTGTGTGTGTGTGTTGGCGGTGTGTGTGTGTGTGTGTGTTGTCGGTGTGTGTGTGTGTGTTGTCGGTGTGTGTGTGTGTGTTTGTTGTCGGTGTGTGTGTGTGTGTGTTGCTGGTGTTTGTTTGTGTGTGTGTTGTCGGTGTGTGTGTGTGTGTGTTGTCGGTGTGTGTGTGTGTGTGTGTGTTGTCGGTGTGTGTGTGTGTGTGTTGTCGGTGTGTGTGTGTGTGTGTTGTCGGTGTGTGTGTGTGTTGTCGGTGTGTGTGTGTGTTGTCGGTGTGTGTGTGTAGTCTGGGTGTGTGTGTGTGTGTGTGTGTGTTGTCGGTGTGTGTGTGTTGTTGGTGTGTGTGTGTGTGTGTGTTGTCGGTGTGTGTGTGTGTTGTCGGTGTGTGTGTGTTGTGTGTGTGTGTGTTGTCGGTGTGTGTGTGTGTTGTCGGTGTGTGTGTGTGTGTGTTGTCGGTGTGTGTGTGTGTGTTGTGTGTGTGTGTGTTGTCGGTGTGTGTTGTCGGTGTGTGTGTGTGTGTGTGTGTGTGTTGTCGGTGTGTGTGTGTTGTCGGTGTGTGTGTGTGTGTTGTCGGTGTGTGTGTGTGTGTGTGTGTTGTCGGTGTGTGTGTGTGTTGTCAGTGTGTGTGTGCGTGTGTTGTCGGTGTGTGTGTGTGTGTGTGTGTGTTGTCGGTGTGTGTGTGTTGTCGGTGTGTGTGTGTGTGTTGTCGGTGTGTGTGTGTGTGTGTTGTCGGTGTGTGTGTGTGTGTGTTGCTGGTGTGTGTGTGTGTGTTGTCGGTGTGTGTGTGTGTGTTGTCGGTGTGTGTGTGTGTGTTGTCGTTGTGTGTGTGTGTGTGTTGTCGGTGTGTGTGTGTGTGTTGTCGGTGTGTGTGTGTGTGTTGTCGTTGTGTGTGTGTGTGTGTTGTCGGTGTGTGTGTGTGTGTTGTCGGTGTGTGTGTGTGTGTTGTCGGTGTGTGTGTGTGTGTTGTCGGTGTGTGTGTGTGTTTTGTTGTGTGTGTGTGTGTTGTCGGTGTGTGTGTGTGTGTGTTGTCGGTGTGTGTGTGTGTGTGTGTTGTCGGTGTGTGTGTTGTTATTGTGTTTGTGTGTGTGTGTGTGTGTTGTCGGTGTGTGTGTGTGTGTGTTGTCGGTGTGTGTGTGTGTGTGTGTTGTCGGTGTGTGTGTGTGTTGTTGTTGTGTTTGTGTGTGTGTGTGTGTTGTCGGTGTGTGTGTGTGTTGTCGGTGTGTGTGTGTGTGTTGTCGGTGTGTGTGTGTTGTCGGTGTGTGTGTGTGTGTGTTGTCGGTGTGAGTGTGTGTGTTGTGTGTGTGTGTGTTGTCAGTGTGTGTGTGTGTTGTCGGTGTGTGTGTGTGTGTGTTGTCGGTGTGTGTGTGTGTGTGTGTTGTCAGTGTGTGTGTGTGTGTGTGTGTGTGTTGTCGGTGTGTGTGTGTGTGTGTGTTGTCGGTGTGTGTGTGTGTGTGTGTTGCCGGTGTGTGTGTGTGTTGTCGGTGTGTGTGTGTGTGTGTGTTGTCGGTGTGTGTGTGTGTGTGTGTTGCCGGTGTGTGTGTGTGTGTTGTCGGTGTGTGTGTGTGTGTGTTGTCGGTGTGTGTGTGTGTGTTGTCGGTGTGTGTGTGTGTGTGTTGTCGGTGTGTGTGTGTGTGTTGTCGGTGTGTGTGTGTGTAGTCGGTGTGTGTGTGTGTGTGTGTGTTGTCGGTGTGTGTGTGTGTGTGTGTGTTGTCGGTGTGTGTGTGTGTTGTCGGTGTGTGTGTGTTGTGTGTGTGTGTGTGTAGTCGGTGTGTGTGTGTGTGTGTGTGTGTGTGTTGTCGGTGTGTGTGTGTGTGTTGTCGGTGTGTGTGTGTGTGTGTGTTGTCGGTGTGTGTGTGTGTTGTCGGTGTGTGTGTGTTGTGTGTGTTTGTGTGTGTGTTGTGTGTGTGTGTGTGTGTGTGTTGTCGGTGTGTGTGTGTGTGTTGTCGGTGTGTGTGTGTGTGTTGTCGGTGTGTTTGTGTGTGTGTGTTGTCGTTGTGTGTGTGTGTGTGTTGTCGGTGTGTGTGTGTGTGTTCTGTGTGTGTGTGTTGTCGGTGTGTGTGTGTGTTGTCGGTGTGTGTGTGTGTGTGTTGTCGGTGTGTGTGTGTGTGTGTGTTGTCAGTGTGTGTGTGTGTGTGTGTGTGTTGTCGGTGTGTGTGTGTGTGTGTGTGTGTGTTGTCGGTGTGTGTGTGTGTGTGTTGTCGGTGTGTGTGTGTGTGTGTTGTCGGTGTGTGTGTGTGTGTGTGTTGTCGGTGTGTGTGTGTGTGTGTTGTCGGTGTGTGTGTGTGTGTGTGTGTGTGTGTGTTGTCGGTGTGTGTGTGTGTGTTGTCGGTGTGTGTGTGTGTTGTCGGTGTGTGTGTGTGTAGTCTGTGTGTGTGTGTGTGTGTGTGTGTGTGTGTGTGTGTTGTCGGTGTGTGTGTGTTGTTGGTGTGTGTGTGTGTGTGTGTGTGTTGTCGGTGTGTGTGTGTGTTGTCGGTGTGTGTGTGTTGTGTGTGTGTGTGATGTCGGTGTGTGTGTGTGTTGTCGGTGTGTGTGTGTTGTGTGTGTGTGTGATGTCGGTGTGTGTGTGTGTTGTCGGTGTGTGTGTGTGTGTTGTCGGTGTGTGTGTGTGTGTTGTGTGTGTGTGTGTTGTCGGTGTGTGTGTGTTGTCGGTGTGTGTGTGTGTGTGTGTGTGTGTTGTCGGTGTGTGTGTGTTGTCGGTGTGTGTGTGTGTGTTGTCGGTGTGTGTGTGTTGTCGGTGTGTGTGTGTGTGTGTGTGTGTGTTGTCGGTGTGTGTGTGTTGTCGGTGTGTGTGTGTGTGTTGTCGGTGTGTGTGTGTGTGTGTGTGTTGTCGGTGTGTGTGTGTGTTGTCAGTGTGTGTGTGTGTGTGTTGTCGGTGTGTGTGTGTGTGTGTGTGTGTTGTCGGTGTGTGTGTGTTGTCGGTGTGTGTGTGTGTGTGTTGTCGGTGTGTGTGTGTGTGTGTGTGTGTTGTCGGTGTGTGTGTGTGTGTGTTGTCGGTGTGTGTGTGTTGTCGGTGTGTGTGTGTTTGTGTGTGTGTTGTCGGTGTGTTTGTGTGTGTGTGTTGTCGGTGTGTGTGTGTGTGTGTTGTCGGTGTGTGTGTGTGTGTTGTGTGTGTGTGTGTGTTGTCGGTGTGTGTGTGTGTGTTGTCGGTGTGTGTGTGTGTGTTGTCGGTGTGTTTGTGTGTGTGTGTTGTCGTTGTGTGTGTGTGTGTGTTGTCGGTGTGTGTGTGTGTGTTCTGTGTGTGTGTGTTGTCGGTGTGTGTGTGTGTTGTCGGTGTGTGTGTGTGTGTGTGTTGTCGGTGTGTGTGTGTGTGTGTGTTGTCAGTGTGTGTGTGTGTGTGTGTGTGTTGTCGGTGTGTGTGTGTGTGTGTGTGTGTTGTCGGTGTGTGTGTGTGTGTGTTGTCGGTGTGTGGGTGTGTGTGTTGTCGGTGTGTGTGTGTGTGTGTGTTGTCGGTGTGTGTGTGTGTGTGTTGTCGGTGTGTGTGTGTGTGTGTGTGTGTGTGTGTTGTCGGTGTGTGTGTGTGTGTTGTCGGTGTGTGTGTGTATTGTCGGTGTGTGTGTGTGTAGTCTGGGTGTGTGTGTGTGTGTGTGTGTGTGTGTGTGTTGTCGGTGTGTGTGTGTTGTTGGTGTGTGTGTGTGTGTGTGTGTTGTCGGTGTGTGTGTGTGTTGTCGGTGTGTGTGTGTTGTGTGTGTGTGTGATGTCGGTGTGTGTGTGTGTTGTCGGTGTGTGTGTGTTGTGTGTGTGTGTGATGTCGGTGTGTGTGTGTGTTGTCGGTGTGTGTGTGTGTGTTGTCGGTGTGTGTGTGTGTGTTGTGTGTGTGTGTGTTGTCGGTGTGTGTGTGTTGTCGGTGTGTGTGTGTGTGTGTGTGTGTGTTGTCGGTGTGTGTGTGTTGTCGGTGTGTGTGTGTGTGTTGTCGGTGTGTGTGTTTGTTGTCGGTGTGTGTGTGTGTGTGTGTGTGTGTTGTCGGTGTGTGTGTGTTGTCGGTGTGTGTGTGTGTGTTGTCGGTGTGTGTGTGTGTGTGTGTGTTGTCGGTGTGTGTGTGTGTTGTCAGTGTGTGTGTGTGTGTGTTGTCGGTGTGTGTGTGTGTGTGTGTGTGTTGTCGGTGTGTGTGTGTTGTCGGTGTGTGTGTGTGTATGTTGTCGGTGTGTGTTGTCGGTGTGTGTGTGTGTGTGTGTGTGTGTTGTCGGTGTGTGTGTGTTGTCGGTGTGTGTGTGTGTGTTGTCGGTGTGTGTGTGTGTGTGTGTGTTGTCGGTGTGTGTGTGTGTTGTCAGTGTGTGTGTGTGTGTGTTGTCGGTGTGTGTGTGTGTGTGTGTGTGTGTTGTCGGTGTGTGTGTGTTGTCGGTGTGTGTGTGTGTGTTGTCGGTGTGTGTGTGTGTGTGTTGTCGGTGTGTGTGTGTGTGTGTTGCTGGTGTGTGTGTGTGTGTTGTCGGTGTGTGTGTGTGTGTTGTCGGTGTGTGTGTGTGTGTTGTCGTTGTGTGTGTGTGTGTGTTGTCGGTGTGTGTGTGTGTGTTGTCGGTGTGTGTGTGTGTGTTGTCGTTGTGTGTGTGTGTGTGTTGTCGGTGTGTGTGTGTGTGTTGTCGGTGTGTGTGTGTGTGTTGTCGGTGTGTGTGTGTGTGTTGTCGGTGTGTGTGTGTGTTTTGTTGTGTGTGTGTGTGTTGTCGGTGTGTGTGTGTGTGTGTTGTCGGTGTGTGTGTGTGTGTGTGTTGTCGGTGTGTGTGTTGTTATTGTGTTTGTGTTAGTGTGTGTGTTGTCGGTGTGTGTGTGTGTGTGTTGTCGGTGTGTGTGTGTGTGTGTGTTGTCGGTGTGTGTGTGTGTTGTTGTTGTGTTTGTGTGTGTGTGTGTGTTGTCGGTGTGTGTGTGTGTTGTCGGTGTGTGTGTGTGTGTTGTCGGTGTGTGTGTGTTGTCAGTGTGTGTGTGTGTGTGTTGTCGGTGTGAGTGTGTGTGTTGTGTGTGTGTGTGTTGTCAGTGTGTGTGTGTGTTGTCGGTGTGTGTGTGTGTGTGTTGTCGGTGTGTGTGTGTGTGTGTGTTGTCAGTGTGTGTGTGTGTGTGTGTGTGTGTTGTCGGTGTGTGTGTGTGTGTGTGTTGTCGGTGTGTGTGTGTGTGTGTGTTGCCGGTGTGTGTGTGTGTTGTCGGTGTGTGTGTGTGTGTGTTGTCGGTGTGTGTGTGTGTGTTGTCGGTGTGTGTGTGTGTGTGTGTTGCCGGTGTGTGTGTGTGTGTTGTCGGTGTGTGTGTGTGTGTGTTGTCGGTGTGTGTGTGTGTGTTGTCGGTGTGTGTGTGTGTGTATTGTCGGTGTGTGTGTGTGTGTTGTCGGTGTGTGTGTGTGTAGTCGGTATGTGTGTGTGTGTGTGTGTTGTCGGTGTGTGTGTGTGTGTGTTGTCGGTGTGTGTGTGTGTTGTCGGTGTGTGTGTGTTGTGTGTGTGTGTGTTGTCGGTGTGTGTGTGTGTGTGTGTGTTGTCAGTGTGTGTGTGTGTGTGTGTGTGTGTGTGTGTTGTCGCTGTGTGTGTGTGTGTGTGTGTGTGTGTTGTCGGTGTGTGTGTGTGTGTGTTGTCCGAGTGTGTGTGTGTGTGTGTGTGTTGTCGGTGTGTGTGTGTGTTGTCAGTGTGTGTGTGTGTGTGTGTTGTCGGTGTGTGTGTGTGTGTGTGTTGTCGGTGTGTGTGTGTGTGTTGTCGGTGTGTTTGTGTGTGTGTGTTGTCGGTGTGTGTGTGTGTGTGTGTTGCTGGTGTTTGTTTGTGTGTGTGTTGTCGGTGTGTGTGTGTGTGTGTTGTCGGTGTGTGTGTGTGTGTGTGTGTGTGTGTGTGTGTGTGTGTGTTGTCGGTGTGTGAGTGTGTGTGTGTTGTCGGTGTGTGTGTGTGTTGTCGGTGTGTGTGTGTGTGTTGTCGGTGTGTTTGTGTGTGTGTGTTGTCGTTGTGTGTGTGTGTGTGTTGTCGGTGTGTGTGTGTGTGTTGTGTGTGTGTGTGTTGTCAGTGTGTGTGTGTGTTGTCGGTGTGTGTGTGTGTGTTGTCGGTGTGTGTGTGTGTGTGTGTGTTGTCAGTGTGTGTGTGTGTGTGTGTGTGTGTGTGTTGTCGGTGTGTGTGTGTGTGTGTGTGTTGTCGGTGTGTGTGTGTGTGTGTTGCCGGTGTGTGTGTGTGTGTTGTCGGTGTGCGTGTGTGTGTTGTCGGTGTGTGTGTGTGTGTGTGTTGCCGGTGTGTGTGTGTGTGTTGTCGGTGTGTGTGTGTGTGTGTTTTCGGTGTGTGTGTGTGTGTGTTGTCGGTGTGTGTGTGTGTGTGTTGTCGGTGTGTGTGTGTGTAGTCGGTGTGTGTGTGTGTGTGTGTGTGTGTGTTGTCAGTGTGTGTGTGTGTGTTGTCGGTGTGTGTGTGTGTGTGTGTTGTCGGTGTGTGTGTGTGTTGTCGGTGTGTGTGTGTTGTGTGTGTGTGTTGTCGGTGTGTGTGTGTGTGTTGTGTGTGTGTGTGTTGTCGGTGTGTGTGTGTGTGTGTGTTGTCGGTGAGTGTGTGTGTGTGTTGTCGGTGTGTGTGTGTGTGTGGTCGTTGTGTGTGTGTGTGTTGTCGGTGTGTGAGTGTGTGTTGTCGGTGTGTGTGTGTTGTCGGTGTTTGTGTGTGTTGTCGGTGTGTGTGTGTGTGTTGTGTGTGTGTGTGTGTGTTGTCGGTGTGTGTGTGTGTGTGTGCTGTCGGTGTGTGTGTGTGTGTGTGTGTGTTGTCTGTGTGTGTGTGTTGTCGGTGTGTGTGTGTGTGTGTGTTGTCGGTGTGTGTGTGTGTGTGTGTGTTGTCGGTGTGTGTGTGTGTTGTCAGTGTGTGTCTGTGTGTTATCGGTGTGTGTGTGTGTGTGTGTGTTGTCGGTGTGTGTGTGTGTCTGTGTTGTCGGTGTGTGTGTGTGTGTGTTGTCGGTGTGTGTGTGTGTGTTGTCTGTGTGTGTGTGTGTGTTTTGTCAGTGTGTGTGTGTGTGTTGTCGGTGTGTGTGTGTGTGTGTGTGTGTGTTGTCAGTGTGTGTATGTGTGTGTTGTCGGTGTGTGTGTGTGTGTGTGTTGTCGGTGTGTGTGTGTGTGTGTTGTCGGTGTGTGTGTGTTGTCGGTGTGTGTGTTTGTTTGTTGTCGGTGTGTGTGTGTGTGTGTGTGTTGTCGGTGTGTGTGTGTGTGTTGTCGGTGTGTGTGTGTGTGTTGTCGGTGTGTGTGTGTGTGTGTGTTGTCGGTGTGTGTGTGTGTGTTGTCAGTGTGTGTGTGTGTGCGTTGTCGGTGTGTGTGTGTTTATGTGATGTCGGTGTGTGTGTGTGTGTTGTTGGTGTGTGTGTGTGTGTTGTCGGTGTGTGTGTGTTTTGTCGGTGTGTGTGTGTGTGTGTGTGTGTTGTCGGTGTGTGTGTGTGTGTGTTGTCGGTGTGTGTGTGTGTGTTGTGTGTGTGTGTGTTGTCGGTGTGTGTGTGTGTGTGTTGTCGGTGTGTGTGTGTGTGTGTTGTCGGTGTGTGTGTGTTGTCGGTGTGTGTGTGTGTGTGTGTTGTCGGTGTGTGTGTGTGTGTGTTGTCAGTGTGTGTGTGTGTGTGTGTGTGTGTGTGTGTGTGTGTGTTGTCGGTGTGTGTGTGTGTGTGTGTGTGTGTGTGTTGTCGGTGTGTGTGTGTGTGTGTGTTGTCCGAGTGTGTGTGTGTGTGTGTTGTTGGTGTGTGTGTGTTGTCGGTGTGTGTGTGTGTGTGTGTTGTCGGTGTGTGTGTGTGTGTGTGTTGTCGGTGTGTGTGTGTGTGTTGTCAGTGTGTTTGTGTGTGTGTGTTGGCGGTGTGTGTGTGTGTGTGTGTTGTCGGTGTGTGTGTGTGTGTTGTCGGTGTGTGTGTGTGTGTTTGTTGTCGGTGTGTGTGTGTGTGTGTTGCTGGTGTTTGTTTGTGTGTGTGTTGTCGGTGTGTGTGTGTGTGTGTTGTCGGTGTGTGTGTGTGTGTGTGTGTTGTCGGTGTGTGTGTGTGTGTGTTGTCGGTGTGTGTGTGTGTGTGTTGTCGGTGTGTGTGTGTGTTGTCGGTGTGTGTGTGTGTTGTCGGTGTGTGTGTGTAGTCTGGGTGTGTGTGTGTGTGTGTGTGTGTTGTCGGTGTGTGTGTGTTGTTGGTGTGTGTGTGTGTGTGTGTTGTCGGTGTGTGTGTGTGTTGTCGGTGTGTGTGTGTTGTGTGTGTGTGTGTTGTCGGTGTGTGTGTGTGTTGTCGGTGTGTGTGTGTGTGTGTTGTCGGTGTGTGTGTGTGTGTTGTGTGTGTGTGTGTTGTCGGTGTGTGTTGTCGGTGTGTGTGTGTGTGTGTGTGTGTGTTGTCGGTGTGTGTGTGTTGTCGGTGTGTGTGTGTGTGTTGTCGGTGTGTGTGTGTGTGTGTGTGTTGTCGGTGTGTGTGTGTGTTGTCAGTGTGTGTGTGCGTGTGTTGTCGGTGTGTGTGTGTGTGTGTGTGTGTTGTCGGTGTGTGTGTGTTGTCGGTGTGTGTGTGTGTGTTGTCGGTGTGTGTGTGTGTGTGTTGTCGGTGTGTGTGTGTGTGTGTTGCTGGTGTGTGTGTGTGTGTTGTCGGTGTGTGTGTGTGTGTTGTCGGTGTGTGTGTGTGTGTTGTCGTTGTGTGTGTGTGTGTGTTGTCGGTGTGTGTGTGTGTGTTGTCGGTGTGTGTGTGTGTGTTGTCGTTGTGTGTGTGTGTGTGTTGTCGGTGTGTGTGTGTGTGTTGTCGGTGTGTGTGTGTGTGTTGTCGGTGTGTGTGTGTGTGTTGTCGGTGTGTGTGTGTGTTTTGTTGTGTGTGTGTGTGTTGTCGGTGTGTGTGTGTGTGTGTTGTCGGTGTGTGTGTGTGTGTGTGTTGTCGGTGTGTGTGTTGTTATTGTGTTTGTGTGTGTGTGTGTGTGTTGTCGGTGTGTGTGTGTGTGTGTTGTCGGTGTGTGTGTGTGTGTGTGTTGTCGGTGTGTGTGTGTGTTGTTGTTGTGTTTGTGTGTGTGTGTGTGTTGTCGGTGTGTGTGTGTGTTGTCGGTGTGTGTGTGTGTGTTGTCGGTGTGTGTGTGTTGTCGGTGTGTGTGTGTGTGTGTTGTCGGTGTGAGTGTGTGTGTTGTGTGTGTGTGTGTTGTCAGTGTGTGTGTGTGTTGTCGGTGTGTGTGTGTGTGTGTTGTCGGTGTGTGTGTGTGTGTGTGTTGTCAGTGTGTGTGTGTGTGTGTGTGTGTGTTGTCGGTGTGTGTGTGTGTGTGTGTTGTCGGTGTGTGTGTGTGTGTGTGTTGCCGGTGTGTGTGTGTGTTGTCGGTGTGTGTGTGTGTGTGTTGTCGGTGTGTGTGTGTGTGTGTGTTGCCGGTGTGTGTGTGTGTGTTGTCGGTGTGTGTGTGTGTGTGTTGTCGGTGTGTGTGTGTGTGTTGTCGGTGTGTGTGTGTGTGTGTTGTCGGTGTGTGTGTGTGTGTTGTCGGTGTGTGTGTGTGTAGTCGGTGTGTGTGTGTGTGTGTGTGTTGTCGGTGTGTGTGTGTGTGTGTGTGTTGTCGGTGTGTGTGTGTGTTGTCGGTGTGTGTGTGTTGTGTGTGTGTGTGTGTAGTCGGTGTGTGTGTGTGTGTGTGTGTGTGTGTTGTCGGTGTGTGTGTGTGTGTTGTCGGTGTGTGTGTGTGTGTGTGTTGTCGGTGTGTGTGTGTGTTGTCGGTGTGTGTGTGTTGTGTGTGTTTGTGTGTGTGTTGTGTGTGTGTGTGTGTGTGTTGTCGGTGTGTGTGTGTGTGTTGTCGGTGTGTGTGTGTGTGTTGTCGGTGTGTTTGTGTGTGTGTGTTGTCGTTGTGTGTGTGTGTGTGTTGTCGGTGTGTGTGTGTGTGTTCTGTGTGTGTGTGTTGTCGGTGTGTGTGTGTGTTGTCGGTGTGTGTGTGTGTGTGTTGTCGGTGTGTGTGTGTGTGTGTGTTGTCAGTGTGTGTGTGTGTGTGTGTGTGTTGTCGGTGTGTGTGTGTGTGTGTGTGTGTGTTGTCGGTGTGTGTGTGTGTGTGTTGTCGGTGTGTGTGTGTGTGTGTGTTGTCGGTGTGTGTGTGTGTGTGTGTTGTCGGTGTGTGTGTGTGTGTGTTGTCGGTGTGTGTGTGTGTGTGTGTGTGTGTGTGTTGTCGGTGTGTGTGTGTGTGTTGTCGGTGTGTGTGTGTGTTGTCGGTGTGTGTGTGTGTAGTCTGTGTGTGTGTGTGTGTGTGTGTGTGTGTGTGTGTTGTCGGTGTGTGTGTGTTGTTGGTGTGTGTGTGTGTGTGTGTGTGTTGTCGGTGTGTGTGTGTGTTGTCGGTGTGTGTGTGTTGTGTGTGTGTGTGATGTCGGTGTGTGTGTGTGTTGTCGGTGTGTGTGTGTTGTGTGTGTGTGTGATGTCGGTGTGTGTGTGTGTTGTCGGTGTGTGTGTGTGTGTTGTCGGTGTGTGTGTGTGTGTTGTGTGTGTGTGTGTTGTCGGTGTGTGTGTGTTGTCGGTGTGTGTGTGTGTGTGTGTGTGTGTTGTCGGTGTGTGTGTGTTGTCGGTGTGTGTGTGTGTGTTGTCGGTGTGTGTGTGTTGTCGGTGTGTGTGTGTGTGTGTGTGTGTGTTGTCGGTGTGTGTGTGTTGTCGGTGTGTGTGTGTGTGTTGTCGGTGTGTGTGTGTGTGTGTGTGTTGTCGGTGTGTGTGTGTGTTGTCAGTGTGTGTGTGTGTGTGTTGTCGGTGTGTGTGTGTGTGTGTGTGTGTTGTCGGTGTGTGTGTGTTGTCGGTGTGTGTGTGTGTGTGTTGTCGGTGTGTGTGTGTGTGTGTGTGTGTTGTCGGTGTGTGTGTGTGTGTGTTGTCGGTGTGTGTGTGTTGTCGGTGTGTGTGTGTTTGTGTGTGTGTTGTCGGTGTGTTTGTGTGTGTGTGTTGTCGGTGTGTGTGTGTGTGTGTTGTCGGTGTGTGTGTGTGTGTTGTGTGTGTGTGTGTGTTGTCGGTGTGTGTGTGTGTGTTGTCGGTGTGTGTGTGTGTGTTGTCGGTGTGTTTGTGTGTGTGTGTTGTCGTTGTGTGTGTGTGTGTGTTGTCGGTGTGTGTGTGTGTGTTCTGTGTGTGTGTGTTGTCGGTGTGTGTGTGTGTTGTCGGTGTGTGTGTGTGTGTGTGTTGTCGGTGTGTGTGTGTGTGTGTGTTGTCAGTGTGTGTGTGTGTGTGTGTGTGTTGTCGGTGTGTGTGTGTGTGTGTGTGTGTTGTCGGTGTGTGTGTGTGTGTGTTGTCGGTGTGTGGGTGTGTGTGTTGTCGGTGTGTGTGTGTGTGTGTGTTGTCGGTGTGTGTGTGTGTGTGTTGTCGGTGTGTGTGTGTGTGTGTGTGTGTGTGTGTTGTCGGTGTGTGTGTGTGTGTTGTCGGTGTGTGTGTGTATTGTCGGTGTGTGTGTGTGTAGTCTGGGTGTGTGTGTGTGTGTGTGTGTGTGTGTGTGTTGTCGGTGTGTGTGTGTTGTTGGTGTGTGTGTGTGTGTGTGTGTTGTCGGTGTGTGTGTGTGTTGTCGGTGTGTGTGTGTTGTGTGTGTGTGTGATGTCGGTGTGTGTGTGTGTTGTCGGTGTGTGTGTGTTGTGTGTGTGTGTGATGTCGGTGTGTGTGTGTGTTGTCGGTGTGTGTGTGTGTGTTGTCGGTGTGTGTGTGTGTGTTGTGTGTGTGTGTGTTGTCGGTGTGTGTGTGTTGTCGGTGTGTGTGTGTGTGTGTGTGTGTGTTGTCGGTGTGTGTGTGTTGTCGGTGTGTGTGTGTGTGTTGTCGGTGTGTGTGTTTGTTGTCGGTGTGTGTGTGTGTGTGTGTGTGTGTTGTCGGTGTGTGTGTGTTGTCGGTGTGTGTGTGTGTGTTGTCGGTGTGTGTGTGTGTGTGTGTGTTGTCGGTGTGTGTGTGTGTTGTCAGTGTGTGTGTGTGTGTGTTGTCGGTGTGTGTGTGTGTGTGTGTGTGTTGTCGGTGTGTGTGTGTTGTCGGTGTGTGTGTGTGTGTGTTGTCGGTGTGTGTTGTCGGTGTGTGTGTGTGTGTGTGTGTGTGTTGTCGGTGTGTGTGTGTTGTCGGTGTGTGTGTGTGTGTTGTCGGTGTGTGTGTGTGTGTGTGTGTTGTCGGTGTGTGTGTGTGTTGTCAGTGTGTGTGTGTGTGTGTTGTCGGTGTGTGTGTGTGTGTGTGTGTGTGTTGTCGGTGTGTGTGTGTTGTCGGTGTGTGTGTGTGTGTTGTCGGTGTGTGTGTGTGTGTGTTGTCGGTGTGTGTGTGTGTGTGTTGCTGGTGTGTGTGTGTGTGTTGTCGGTGTGTGTGTGTGTGTTGTCGGTGTGTGTGTGTGTGTTGTCGTTGTGTGTGTGTGTGTGTTGTCGGTGTGTGTGTGTGTGTTGTCGGTGTGTGTGTGTGTGTTGTCGTTGTGTGTGTGTGTGTGTTGTCGGTGTGTGTGTGTGTGTTGTCGGTGTGTGTGTGTGTGTTGTCGGTGTGTGTGTGTGTGTTGTCGGTGTGTGTGTGTGTTTTGTTGTGTGTGTGTGTGTTGTCGGTGTGTGTGTGTGTGTGTTGTCGGTGTGTGTGTGTGTGTGTGTTGTCGGTGTGTGTGTTGTTATTGTGTTTGTGTTAGTGTGTGTGTTGTCGGTGTGTGTGTGTGTGTGTTGTCGGTGTGTGTGTGTGTGTGTGTTGTCGGTGTGTGTGTGTGTTGTTGTTGTGTTTGTGTGTGTGTGTGTGTTGTCGGTGTGTGTGTGTGTTGTCGGTGTGTGTGTGTGTGTTGTCGGTGTGTGTGTGTTGTCAGTGTGTGTGTGTGTGTGTTGTCGGTGTGAGTGTGTGTGTTGTGTGTGTGTGTGTTGTCAGTGTGTGTGTGTGTTGTCGGTGTGTGTGTGTGTGTGTTGTCGGTGTGTGTGTGTGTGTGTGTTGTCAGTGTGTGTGTGTGTGTGTGTGTGTGTTGTCGGTGTGTGTGTGTGTGTGTGTTGTCGGTGTGTGTGTGTGTGTGTGTTGCCGGTGTGTGTGTGTGTTGTCGGTGTGTGTGTGTGTGTGTTGTCGGTGTGTGTGTGTGTGTTGTCGGTGTGTGTGTGTGTGTGTGTTGCCGGTGTGTGTGTGTGTGTTGTCGGTGTGTGTGTGTGTGTGTTGTCGGTGTGTGTGTGTGTGTTGTCGGTGTGTGTGTGTGTGTATTGTCGGTGTGTGTGTGTGTGTTGTCGGTGTGTGTGTGTGTAGTCGGTGTGTGTGTGTGTGTGTGTGTTGTCGGTGTGTGTGTGTGTGTTGTCGGTGTGTGTGTGTGTGTGTGTGTTGTCGGTGTGTGTGTGTGTTGTCGGTGTGTGTGTGTTGTGTGTGTGTGTGTGTAGTCGGTGTGTGTGTGTGTGTGTGTGTGTGTGTGTTGTCGGTGTGTGTGTGTGTGTTGTCGGTGTGTGTGTGTGTGTGTGTTGTCGGTGTGTGTGTGTGTTGTCGGTGTGTGTGTGTTGTGTGTGTTTGTGTGTGTGTTGTGTGTGTGTGTGTGTGTTGTCGGTGTGTGTGTGTGTGTTGTCGGTGTGTGTGTGTGTGTTGTCGGTGTGTTTGTGTGTGTGTGTTGTCGTTGTGTGTGTGTGTGTGTTGTCGGTGTGTGTGTGTGTGTTCTGTGTGTGTGTGTTGTCGGTGTGTGTGTGTGTTGTCGGTGTGTGTGTGTGTGTGTTGTCGGTGTGTGTGTGTGTGTGTGTTGTCAGTGTGTGTGTGTGTGTGTGTGTGTTGTCTTTGTGTGTGTGTGTGTGTGTTGTCGGTGTGTGTGTGTGTGTGTTGTCGGTGTGTGTGTGTGTGTGTGTTTTCGGTGTGTGTGTGTGTGTGTGTTGTCGGTGTGTGTGTGTGTGTGTTGTCGGTGTGTGTGTGTGTGTGTGTGTGTGTGTGTTGTCGGTGTGTGTGTGTTGTCGGTGTGTGTGTGTGTGTGTGTGTGTGTTGTCGGTGTGTGTGTGTTGTCGGTGTGTGTGTGTGTGTTGTCGGTGTGTGTGTGTGTGTGTGTGTTGTCGGTGTGTGTGTGTGTTGTCAGTGTGTGTGTGTGTGTGTTGTCGGTGTGTGTGTGTGTGTGTGTTGTCAGTGTGTGTGTGTGTTGTCGGTGTGTGTGTGTGTGTGTTGTCGGTGTGTGTGTGTGTGTGTGTTGTCAGTGTGTGTGTGTGTGTGTGTGTGTGTTGTCGGTGTGTGTGTGTGTGTGTGTTGTCGGTGTGTGT
Organism: Salmo salar; assembly: GCF_965601325.2. Lineage (NCBI taxonomy): Eukaryota > Metazoa > Chordata > Actinopteri > Salmoniformes > Salmonidae > Salmo > Salmo salar. Next base: position 166,074 of record NW_027675594.1, on the reverse strand, counting down.
GTGTGTGTGTGTTGCCGGTGTGTGTGTGTGTTGTCGGTGTGTGTGTGTGTGTGTTGTCGGTGTGTGTGTGTGTGTTGTCGGTGTGTGTGTGTGTGTGTGTTGCCGGTGTGTGTGTGTGTGTTGTCGGTGTGTGTGTGTGTGTGTTGTCGGTGTGTGTGTGTGTGTTGTCGGTGTGTGTGTGTGTGTATTGTCGGTGTGTGTGTGTGTGTTGTCGGTGTGTGTGTGTGTAGTCGGTGTGTGTGTGTGTGTGTGTGTTGTCGGTGTGTGTGTGTGTGTTGTCGGTGTGTGTGTGTGTGTGTGTGTTGTCGGTGTGTGTGTGTGTTGTCGGTGTGTGTGTGTTGTGTGTGTGTGTGTGTAGTCGGTGTGTGTGTGTGTGTGTGTGTGTGTGTGTTGTCGGTGTGTGTGTGTGTGTTGTCGGTGTGTGTGTGTGTGTGTGTTGTCGGTGTGTGTGTGTGTTGTCGGTGTGTGTGTGTTGTGTGTGTTTGTGTGTGTGTTGTGTGTGTGTGTGTGTGTTGTCGGTGTGTGTGTGTGTGTTGTCGGTGTGTGTGTGTGTGTTGTCGGTGTGTTTGTGTGTGTGTGTTGTCGTTGTGTGTGTGTGTGTGTTGTCGGTGTGTGTGTGTGTGTTCTGTGTGTGTGTGTTGTCGGTGTGTGTGTGTGTTGTCGGTGTGTGTGTGTGTGTGTTGTCGGTGTGTGTGTGTGTGTGTGTTGTCAGTGTGTGTGTGTGTGTGTGTGTGTTGTCTTTGTGTGTGTGTGTGTGTGTTGTCGGTGTGTGTGTGTGTGTGTTGTCGGTGTGTGTGTGTGTGTGTGTTTTCGGTGTGTGTGTGTGTGTGTGTTGTCGGTGTGTGTGTGTGTGTGTTGTCGGTGTGTGTGTGTGTGTGTGTGTGTGTGTGTTGTCGGTGTGTGTGTGTTGTCGGTGTGTGTGTGTGTGTGTGTGTGTGTTGTCGGTGTGTGTGTGTTGTCGGTGTGTGTGTGTGTGTTGTCGGTGTGTGTGTGTGTGTGTGTGTTGTCGGTGTGTGTGTGTGTTGTCAGTGTGTGTGTGTGTGTGTTGTCGGTGTGTGTGTGTGTGTGTGTTGTCAGTGTGTGTGTGTGTTGTCGGTGTGTGTGTGTGTGTGTTGTCGGTGTGTGTGTGTGTGTGTGTTGTCAGTGTGTGTGTGTGTGTGTGTGTGTGTTGTCGGTGTGTGTGTGTGTGTGTGTTGTCGGTGTGTGTGTGTGTGTGTGTTGCCGGTGTGTGTGTGTGTTGTCGGTGTGTGTGTGTGTGTGTTGTCGGTGTGTGTGTGTGTGTTGTCGGTGTGTGTGTGTGTGTGTGTTGCCGGTGTGTGTGTGTGTGTTGTCGGTGTGTGTGTGTGTGTGTTGTCGGTGTGTGTGTGTGTGTTGTCGGTGTGTGTGTGTGTGTATTGTCGGTGTGTGTGTGTGTGTTGTCGGTGTGTGTGTGTGTAGTCGGTGTGTGTGTGTGTGTGTGTGTTGTCGGTGTGTGTGTGTGTGTTGTCGGTGTGTGTGTGTGTGTGTGTGTTGTCGGTGTGTGTGTGTGTTGTCGGTGTGTGTGTGTTGTGTGTGTGTGTGTGTAGTCGGTGTGTGTGTGTGTGTGTGTGTGTGTGTGTTGTCGGTGTGTGTGTGTGTGTTGTCGGTGTGTGTGTGTGTGTGTGTTGTCGGTGTGTGTGTGTGTTGTCGGTGTGTGTGTGTTGTGTGTGTTTGTGTGTGTGTTGTGTGTGTGTGTGTGTGTTGTCGGTGTGTGTGTGTGTGTTGTCGGTGTGTGTGTGTGTGTTGTCGGTGTGTTTGTGTGTGTGTGTTGTCGTTGTGTGTGTGTGTGTGTTGTCGGTGTGTGTGTGTGTGTTCTGTGTGTGTGTGTTGTCGGTGTGTGTGTGTGTTGTCGGTGTGTGTGTGTGTGTGTTGTCGGTGTGTGTGTGTGTGTGTGTTGTCAGTGTGTGTGTGTGTGTGTGTGTGTTGTCTTTGTGTGTGTGTGTGTGTGTTGTCGGTGTGTGTGTGTGTGTGTTGTCGGTGTGTGTGTGTGTGTGTGTTTTCGGTGTGTGTGTGTGTGTGTGTTGTCGGTGTGTGTGTGTGTGTGTTGTCGGTGTGTGTGTGTGTGTGTGTGTGTGTGTGTTGTCGGTGTGTGTGTGTTGTCGGTGTGTGTGTGTGTTGTCGGTGTGTGTGTGTTGTCGGTGTGTGTGTGTGTGTTGTCGGTGTGTGTGTGTTGTCGGTGTGTGTGTGTGTGTGTGTGTGTGTTGTCGGTGTGTGTGTGTTGTCGGTGTGTGTGTGTGTGTTGTCGGTGTGTGTGTGTGTGTGTGTGTTGTCGGTGTGTGTGTGTGTTGTCAGTGTGTGTGTGTGTGTGTTGTCGGTGTGTGTGTGTGTGTGTGTTGTCGGTGTGTGTGTGTTGTCGGTGTGTGTGTGTGTGTGTTGTCGGTGTGTGTGTGTGTGTGTGTGTTGTCGGTGTGTGTGTGTGTGTGTTGTCGGTGTGTGTGTGTTGTCGGTGTGTGTGTGTTTGTGTGTGTGTTGTCGGTGTGTTTGTGTGTGTGTGTTGTCGGTGTGTGTGTGTTGTCGGTGTGTGTGTGTGTGTTGTGTGTGTGTGTGTGTTGTCGGTGTGTGTGTTTGTGTTGTCGGTGTGTGTGTGTGTGTTGTCGGTGTGTTTGTGTGTGTGTGTTGTCGTTGTGTGTGTGTGTGTGTTGTCGGTGTGTGTGTGTGTGTTCTGTGTGTGTGTGTTGTCGGTGTGTGTGTGTGTTGTCGGTGTGTGTGTGTGTGTGTGTTGTCGGTGTGTGTGTGTGTGTGTGTTGTCAGTGTGTGTGTGTGTGTGTGTGTGTTGTCGGTGTGTGTGTGTGTGTGTGTGTGTGTTGTCGGTGTGTGTGTGTGTGTGTTGTCGGTGTGTGGGTGTGTGTGTTGTCGGTGTGTGTGTGTGTGTGTGTTGTCGGTGTGTGTGTGTGTGTGTTGTCGGTGTGTGTGTGTGTGTGTGTGTGTGTTGTCGGTGTGTGTGTGTGTGTTGTCGGTGTGTGTGTGTATTGTCGGTGTGTGTGTGTGTAGTCTGGGTGTGTGTGTGTGTGTGTGTGTGTGTGTGTGTTGTCGGTGTGTGTGTGTTGTTGGTGTGTGTGTGTGTGTGTGTGTTGTCGGTGTGTGTGTGTGTTGTCGGTGTGTGTGTGTTGTGTGTGTGTGTGATGTCGGTGTGTGTGTGTGTTGTCGGTGTGTGTGTGTTGTGTGTGTGTGATGTCGGTGTGTGTGTGTGTTGTCGGTGTGTGTGTGTGTGTTGTCGGTGTGTGTGTGTGTGTTGTGTGTGTGTGTGTTGTCGGTGTGTGTGTGTTGTCGGTGTGTGTGTGTGTGTGTGTGTGTGTGTTGTCGGTGTGTGTGTGTTGTCGGTGTGTGTGTGTGTGTTGTCGGTGTGTGTGTGTTGTCGGTGTGTGTGTGTGTGTGTGTGTGTGTTGTCGGTGTGTGTGTGTTGTCGGTGTGTGTGTGTGTGTTGTCGGTGTGTGTGTGTGTGTGTGTGTTGTCGGTGTGTGTGTGTGTTGTCAGTGTGTGTGTGTGTGTGTTGTCGGTGTGTGTGTGTGTGTGTGTGTGTTGTCGGTGTGTGTGTGTTGTCGGTGTGTGTGTGTGT
>NW_027675594.1:152500-157500 GCF_965601325.2 Salmo salar | reverse complement strand
GGTGTGTGTGTGTGTGTGTGTGTTGTCCGAGTGTGTGTGTGTGTGTGTGTGTTGTCGGTGTGTGTGTGTGTTGTCAGTGTGTGTGTGTGTGTGTGTGTTGTCGGTGTGTGTGTGTGTGTGTGTTGTCGGTGTGTGTGTGTGTGTTGTCGGTGTGTTTGTGTGTGTGTGTTGTCGGTGTGTGTGTGTGTGTGTGTTGCTGGTGTTTGTTTGTGTGTGTGTTGTCGGTGTGTGTGTGTGTGTGTTGTCGGTGTGTGTGTGTGTGTGTGTGTGTGTGTGTGTGTGTGTGTGTTGTCGGTGTGTGTGTGTGTGTGTTGTCGGTGTGTGTGTGTGTTGTCGGTGTGTGTGTGTGTGTTGTCGGTGTGTTTGTGTGTGTGTGTTGTCGTTGTGTGTGTGTGTGTGTTGTCGGTGTGTGTGTGTGTGTTGTGTGTGTATGTGTTGTCAGTGTGTGTGTGTGTTGTCGGTGTGTGTGTGTGTGTGTTGTCGGTGTGTGTGTGTGTGTGTGTTGTCAGTGTGTGTGTGTGTGTGTGTGTGTGTTGTCGGTGTGTGTGTGTGTGTGTGTTGTCGGTGTGTGTGTGTGTGTGTTGCCGGTGTGTGTGTGTGTGTTGTCGGTGTGCGTGTGTGTGTTGTCGGTGTGTGTGTGTGTGTGTGTTGCCGGTGTGTGTGTGTGTGTGTTGTCGGTGTGTGTGTGTGTGTGTTTTCGGTGTGTGTGTGTGTGTGTTGTCGGTGTGTGTGTGTGTGTGTTGTCGGTGTGTGTGTGTGTGTTGTCGGTGTGTGTGTGTGTAGTCGGTGTGTGTGTGTGTGTGTGTGTGTGTTGTCAGTGTGTGAGTGTGTGTTGTCGGTGTGTGTGTGTGTGTGTGTTGTCGGTGTGTGTGTGTGTTGTCGGTGTGTGTGTGTTGTGTGTGTGTGTTGTCGGTGTGTGTGTGTGTGTTGTGTGTGTGTGTGTTGTCGGTGTATGTGTGTGTGTGTGTTGTCGGTGAGTGTGTGTGTGTGTTGTCGGTGTGTGTGTGTGTGTGTGGTCGTTGTTTGTGTGTGTGTTGTCGGTGTGTGAGTGTGTGTTGTCGGTGTGTGTGTGTTGTCGGTGTTTGTGTGTGTTGTCGGTGTGTGTGTGTGTGTTGTGTGTGTGTGTGTGTGTTGTCGGTGTGTGTGTGTGTGTGTGCTGTCGGTGTGTGTGTGTGTGTGTGTTGTCTGTGTGTGTGTGTTGTCGGTGTGTGTGTGTGTGTGTGTTGTCGGTGTGTGTGTGTGTGTGTGTGTTGTCGGTGTGTGTGTGTGTGTGTTGTCAGTGTGTGTCTGTGTGTTATCGGTGTGTGTGTGTGTGTGTGTTGTCGGTGTGTGTGTGTGTCTGTGTTGTCGGTGTGTGTGTGTGTGTGTTGTCGGTGTGTGTGTGTGTGTTGTCTGTGTGTGTGTGTGTGTTTTGTCAGTGTGTGTGTGTGTGTTGTCGGTGTGTGTGTGTGTGTGTGTGTTGTCAGTGTGTGTATGTGTGTGTTGTCGGTGTGTGTGTGTGTGTGTGTGTTGTCGGTGTGTGTGTGTGTGTGTTGTCGGTGTGTGTGTGTTGTCGGTGTGTGTGTTTGTTTGTTGTCGGTGTGTGTGTGTGTGTGTGTGTTGTCGGTGTGTGTGTGTGTGTTGTCGGTGTGTGTGTGTGTGTTGTCGGTGTGTGTGTGTGTGTGTGTTGTCGGTGTGTGTGTGTGTGTTGTCAGTGTGTGTGTGTGTGCGTTGTCGGTGTGTGTGTGTTTATGTGTTGTCGGTGTGTGTGTGTTGTTGGTGTGTGTGTGTGTGTGTTGTCGGTGTGTGTGTGTTTTGTCGGTGTGTGTGTGTGTGTGTGTGTGTTGTCGGTGTGTGTGTGTGTGTGTTGTCGGTGTGTGTGTGTGTGTTGTCGGTGTGTGTGTGTTGTCGGTGTGTGTGTGTGTGTGTGTTGTCGGTGTGTGTGTGTGTGTGTTGTCAGTGTGTGTGTGTATGTGTGTGTGTGTGTGTGTTGTCGGTGTGTGTGTGTGTGTGTGTGGGTGTGTGTGTGTTGTCGGTGTGTGTGTGTGTGTGTGTTGTCCGAGTGTGTGTGTGTGTGTGTGTGTTGTCGGTGTGTGTGTGTTGTCGGTGTGTGTGTGTGTGTGTTGTCGGTGTGTGTGTGTGTGTGTGTTGTCGGTGTGTGTGTGTGTGTTGTCAGGGTGTTTGTGTGTGTGTGTTGGCGGTGTGTGTGTGTGTGTGTGTTGTCGGTGAGTGTGTGTGTGTTGTCGGTGTGTGTATGTGTGTTTGTTGTCGGTGTGTGTGTGTGTGTTGCTGGTGTTTGTTTGTGTGTGTGTTGTCGGTGTGTGTGTGTGTGTGTTGTCGGTGTGTGTGTGTGTGTGTGTGTTGTCGGTGTGTGTGTGTGTGTGTTGTCGGTGTGTGTGTGTGTGTGTTGTCGGTGTGTGTGTGTTGTCAGTGTGTGTGTGTGTGTGTGTGTGTGTTGTCGGTGTGTGTGTGTGTGTGTGTTGTCGGTGTGTGTGTGTGTTGCCGGTGTGTGTGTGTGTGTTGTCGGTGTGCGTGTGTGTGTTGTCGGTGTGTGTGTGTGTGTTGCCGGTGTGTGTGTGTGTGTGTTGTCGGTGTGTGTGTGTGTGTGTGTTGTCCTTGTGTGTGTGTTTGTGTTGTCGGTGTGTGTGTGTGTGTTGTCGGTGTGTGTGTGTGTGTTGTCGGTGTGTGTGTGTGTGTGTGTTGCCGGTGTGTGTGTGTGTGTGTTGTTGGTGTGTGTGTGTGTGTGTGTGTGTTGTCGGTGTGTGTGTGTGTTGTCGGTGTGTGTGTGTGTTGTCGGTGTGTGTGTGTGTAGTCTGGGTGTGTGTGTGTGTGTGTGTGTGTGTTGTCGGTGTGTGTGTGTTGTTGGTGTGTGTGTGTGTGTGTGTTGTCGGTGTGTGTGTGTGTTGTCGGTGTGTGTGTGTTGTGTGTGTGTGTGTTGTCGGTGTGTGTGTGTGTTGTCGGTGTGTGTGTGTGTGTGTTGTCGGTGTGTGTGTGTGTGTTGTGTGTGTGTGTGTTGTCGGTGTGTGTGTGTTGTCGGTGTGTGTGTGTGTGTGTGTGTGTGTGTGTTGTCGGTGTGTGTGTGTTGTCGGTGTGTGTGTGTGTGTTGTCGGTGTGTGTGTGTGTGTGTGTGTTGTCGGTGTGTGTGTGTGTTGTCAGTGTGTGTGTGTGTGTGTTGTCGGTGTGTGTGTGTGTGTGTGTGTGTGTTGTCGGTGTGTGTGTATTGTCGGTGTGTGTGTGTGTGTTGTCGGTGTGTGTGTGTGTGTGTTGTCGGTGTGTGTGTGTGTGTGTTGCTGGTGTGTGTGTGTGTGTTGTCGGTGTGTGTGTGTGTGTTGTCGGTGTGTGTGTGTGTGTGTGTTGTCGTTGTGTGTGTGTGTGTGTTGTCGGTGTGTGTGTGTGTGTTGTCGGTGTGTGTGTGTGTGTTGTCGGTGTGTGTGTGTGTGTTGTCGGTGTGTGTGTGTGTTTTGTTGTGTGTGTGTGTGTTGTCGGTGTGTGTGTGTGTGTGTGTGTTGTTGGTGTGTGTGTGTGTGTGTTGTCGGTGTGTGTGTGTGTTGTTGTTGTGTTTGTGTGTGTGTGTGTGTGTTGTCGGTGTGTGTGTGTTATCAGTGTGTGTGTGTGTGTGTGTTGTCGGTGTGTGTGTGTATGTGTGTGTGTGTGTGTGTTGTCGGTGTGTGTGTGTGTTGTCGGTGTGTGTGTTGTCGGTGTGTGTGTGTTGTCGGTGTGTGTGTGTGTGTGTTGTCGGTGTGTATGTGTGTGTTGTGTGTGTGTGTGTTGTCAGTGTGTGTGTGTGTTGTCGGTGTGTGTGTGTGTGTGTTGTCGGTGTGTGTGTGTGTGTGTGTTGTCAGTGTGTGTGTGTGTGTTGTCGGTGTGTGTGTGTGTGTGTGTTGTCGGTGTGTGTGTGTGTGTGTGTTGTCAGTGTGTGTGTGTGTGCGTTGTCGGTGTGTGTGTGTGTGTGTTGTCGGTGTGTGTGTGTGTGTTGTCGGTGTGTGTGTGTGTGTTGTCGGTGTGTGTGTGTGTGTGTGTTGTCGGTGTGTGTGTGTGTGTTGTCAGTGTGTGTGTGTGTGCGTTGTCGGTGTGTGTGTGTTTATGTGTTGTCGGTGTGTGTGTGTGTGTTGTTGGTGTGTGTGTGTGTGTGTTGTCGGTGTGTGTGTGTTTTGTCGGTGTGTGTGTGTGTGTGTGTGTGTTGTCGGTGTGTGTGTGTGTGTGTTGTCGGTGTGTGTGTGTGTGTTGTGTGTGTGTGTGTTGTCGGTGTGTGTGTGTGTGTGTTGTCGGTGTGTGTGTGTGTGTGTTGTCGGTGTGTGTGTGTTGTCGGTGTGTGTGTGTGTGTGTTGTCGGTGTGTGTGTGTGTGTGTTGTCAGTGTGTGTGTGTGTGTGTGTGTGTGTGTGTTGTCGGTGTGTGTGTGTGTGTGTGTGGGTGTGTGTGTGTTGTCGGTGTGTGTGTGTGTGTGTGTTGTCCGAGTTTGTGTGTGTGTGTGTGTGTTGTCGGTGTGTGTGTGTTGTCGGTGTGTGTGTGTGTGTGTGTTGTCGGTGTGTGTGTGTGTGTGTGTTGTCGGTGTGTGTGTGTGTGTTGTCAGGGTGTTTGTGTGTGTGTGTTGGCGGTGTGTGTGTGTGTGTGTGTTGTCGGTGAGTGTGTGTGTGTTGTCGGTGTGTGTGTGTGTGTTTGTTGTCGGTGTGTGTGTGTGTGTTGCTGGTGTTTGTTTGTGTGTGTGTTGTCGGTGTGTGTGTGTGTGTGTTGTCGGTGTGTGTGTGTGTGTGTGTGTTGTCGGTGTGTGTGTGTGTGTGTGTTGTCGGTGTGTGTGTGTGTGTGTTGCTGGTGTGTGTGTGTGTGTTGTCGGTGTGTGTGTGTGTGTTGTCGGTGTGTGTGTGTGTGTGTGTTGTCGTTGTGTGTGTGTGTGTGTTGTCGGTGTGTGTGTGTGTGTTGTCGGTGTGTGTGTGTGTGTTGTCGGTGTGTGTGTGTGTGTTGTCGGTGTGTGTGTGTGTTTTGTTGTGTGTGTGTGTGTTGTCGGTGTGTGTGTGTGTGTGTG
>NW_027675594.1:130000-147500 GCF_965601325.2 Salmo salar | reverse complement strand
GTGAGTGTGTGTGTGTGTTGTCGGTGTGTGTGTGTGTGTGTGGTCTTTGTGTGTGTGTGTGTTGTCGGTGTGTGAGTGTGTGTTGTCGGTGTGTGTGTGTTGTCGGTGTTTGTGTGTGTTGTCGGTGTGTGTGTGTGTGTTGTGTGTGTGTGTGTGTGTTGTCGGTGTGTGTGTGTGTGTGTGTGCTGTCGGTGTGTGTGTGTGTGTGTGTGTGTTGTCTGTGTGTGTGTGTTGTCGGTGTGTGTGTGTGTGTGTGTTGTCGGTGTGTGTGTGTGTGTGTGTGTTGTCGGTGTGTGTGTGTGTGTGTTGTCAGTGTGTGTCTGTGTGTTATCGGTGTGTGTGTGTGTGTGTGTGTGTTGTCGGTGTGTGTGTGTGTGTGTTTTGTCAGTGTGTGTGTGTGTGTTGTCGGTGTGTGTGTGTGTGTGAGTGTGTTGTCAGTGTGTGTATGTGTGTGTTGTCGGTGTGTGTGTGTGTGTGTGTTGTCGGTGTGTGTGTGTGTGTGTTGTCGGTGTGTGTGTGTTGTCGGTGTGTGTGTTTGTTTGTTGTCGGTGTGTGTGTGTGTGTGTGTGTTGTCGGTGTGTGTGTGTGTGTTGTCGGTGTGTGTGTGTGTGTTGTCGGTGTGTGTGTGTGTGTGTGTTGTCGGTGTGTGTGTGTGTGTGTGTTGTCAGTGTGTGTGTGTGTGCGTTGTCGGTGTGTGTGTGTTTATGTGTTGTCGGTGTGTGTGTGTGTGTTGTTGGTGTGTGTGTGTGTGTGTGTTGTCGGTGTGTGTGTGTTTTGTCGGTGTGTGTGTGTGTGTGTGTGTGTTGTCGGTGTGTGTGTGTGTGTGTTGTCGGTGTGTGTGTGTGTGTTGTGTGTGTATGTGTTGTCGGTGTGTGTGTGTGTGTGTTGTCGGTGTGTGTGTGTGTACGTTGTCGGTGTGTGTGTGTTGTCGGTGTGTGTGTGTGTGTGTGTTGTCGGTGTGTGTGTGTGTGTGTTGTCAGTGTGTGTGTGTGTGTGTGTGTGTGTGTGTGTGTGTGTGTGTTGTCGGTGTGTGTGTGTGTGTGTGTGTGTGTTGTCGGTGTGTGTGTGTGTGTGTGTTGTCCGAGTGTGTGTTGTCCGAGTGTGTGTGTTGTCGGTGTGTGTGTGTTGTCGGTGTGTGTGTGTGTGTGTTGTCGGTGTGTGTGTGTGTGTGTGTTGTCGGTGTGTGTGTGTGTGTTGTCAGTGTGTTTGTGTGTGTGTGTTGGCGGTGTGTGTGTGTGTGTTGTCGGTGTGTGTGTGTGTGTTTTCGGTGTGTGTGTGTGTGTTTGTTGTCGGTGTTTGTGTGTGTGTTGCTGGTGTTTGTTTGTGTGTGTGTTGTCGGTGTGTGTGTGTGTGTGTGTTGTCGGTGTGTGTGTGTGTGTGTGTGTTGTCGGTGTGTGTGTGTGTTGTCGGTGTGTGTGTGTGTGTGTTGTCGGTGTGTGTGTGTTGTCAATGTGTGTGTGTGTGTGTGTGGGTGTGTTGTCGGTGTGTGTGTGTGTGTGTGTTGTCGGTGTGTGTGTGTGTGTGTGTTGCCGGTGTGTGTGTGTGTGTTGTCGGTGTGTGTGTGTGTGTGTGTTGCCGGTGTGTGTGTGTGTGTTGTCGGTGTGCGTGTGTGTGTTGTCGGTGTGTGTGTGTGTGTTGCCGGTGTGTGTGTGTGTGTGTTGTCGGTGTGTGTGTGTGTGTGTTGTCGGTGTGTGTGTGTGTTGTCGGTGTGTGTGTGTGTGTTGTCGGTGTTTGTGTGTGTGTTGTCGGTGTGTGTGTGTGTGTGTGTTGCCGGTGTGTGTGTGTGTGTGTTGTCGGTGTGTGTGTTTGTGTGTGTGTGTTGTCGGTGTGTGTGTGTGTTGTCGGTGTGTGTGTGTGTTGTCGGTGTGTGTGTTTGTAGTCTGGGTGTGTGTGTGTGTGTGTGTGTGTGTGTGTGTTGTCGGTGTGTGTGTGTTGTTGGTGTGTGTGTGTGTGTGTGTGTTGTCGGTGTGTGTGTGTGTTGTCGGTGTGTGTGTGTTGTGTGTGTGTGTGTTGTCGGTGTGTGTGTGTGTTGTCGGTGTGTGTGTGTGTGTGTTGTCGGTGTGTGTGTGTGTGTTGTGTGTGTGTGTGTTGTCGGTGTGTGTGTGTTGTCGGTGTGTGTGTGTGTGTGTGTGTGTGTGTTGTCGGTGTGTGTGTGTTGTCGGTGTGTGTGTGTGTGTTGTCGGTGTGTGTGTGTGTGTGTGTGTTGTCGGTGTGTGTGTGTGTTGTCAGTGTGTGTGTGTGTGTGTTGTCGGTGTGTGTGTGTGTGTGTGTGTGTTGTCGGTGTGTGTGTGTTGTCGGTGTGTGTGTGTGTGTTGTCGGTGTGTGTGTGTGTGTGTTGTCGGTGTGTGTGTGTGTGTTGCTGGTGTGTGTGTGTGTGTTGTCGGTGTGTGTGTGTGTGTTGTCGGTGTGTGTGTGTGTGTGTGTTGTCGTTGTGTGTGTGTGTGTGTTGTCGGTGTGTGTGTGTGTGTTGTCGGTGTGTGTGTGTGTGTTGTCGGTGTGTGTGTGTGTGTTGTCGGTGTGTGTGTTTTGTTGTGTGTGTGTGTGTTGTCGGTGTGTGTGTGTGTGTTGTCGGTATGTGTGTGTGTGTGTGTTGTCGGTGTGTGTGTGTGTTGTTGTTGTGTTTGTGTGTGTGTGTGTGTGTTGTCGGTGTGTGTGTGTTATCGGTGTGTGTGTGTGTGTGTGTTGTCGGTGTGTGTGTGTGTGTGTGTGTGTGTGTGTGTTGTCGGTGTGTGTGTGTGTTGTCGGTGTGTGTGTGTGTGTTGTCGGTGTGTGTGTGTTGTCGGTGTGTGTGTGTGTGTGTTGTCGGTGTGTGTGTGTGTGTTGTGTGTGTGTGTGTTGTCAGTGTGTGTGTGTGTTGTCGGTGTGTGTGTGTGTGTGTTGTCGGTGTGTGTGTGTGTGTGTGTTGTCAGTGTGTGTGTGTGTGTGTGTGTGTTGTCGGTGTGTGTGTGTGTGTTGTCGGTGTGTGTGTGTGTGTGATGCCGGTGTGTGTGTGTGTTGTCGGTGTGTGTGTGTGTGTGTTGTCGGTGTGTGTGTGTGTGTTGTCGGTGTGTGTGTGTGTGTGTGTTGCCGGTGTGTGTGTGTGTGTGTTGTCGGTGTGTGTGTGTGTGTTGTCGGTGTGTGTGTGTGTGTGTGTTGTCGGTGTGTGTGTGTGTGTTGTCGGTGTGTGTGTGTGTAGTCGGTGTGTGTGTGTGTTTGTGTTGTCGGTGTGTGTGTGTGTTGTCGGTGTGTGTGTGTTGTGTGTGTGTGTGTGTGTGTGTTGTCGGTGTGTGTGTGTGTGTGTGTTGTCGGTGTGTGTGTGTGTGTTGTCAGTGTGTTTGTGTGTGTGTGTTGGCGGTGTGTGTGTGTGTGTTGTCGGTGTGTGTGTGTGTGTTTTCGGTGTGTGTGTGTGTGTTTGTTGTCGGTGTTTGTGTGTGTGTTGCTGGTGTTTGTTTGTGTGTGTGTTGTCGGTGTGTGTGTGTGTGTGTGTTGTCGGTGTGTGTGTGTGTGTGTGTGTTGTCGGTGTGTGTGTGTGTTGTCGGTGTGTGTGTGTGTGTGTTGTCGGTGTGTGTGTGTTGTCAATGTGTGTGTGTGTGTGTGTGGGTGTGTTGTCGGTGTGTGTGTGTGTGTGTGTTGTCGGTGTGTGTGTGTGTGTGTTGTCAGTGTGTTTGTGTGTGTGTGTTGGCGGTGTGTGTGTGTGTGTTGTCGGTGTGTGTGTGTGTGTTTTCGGTGTGTGTGTGTGTGTTTGTTGTCGGTGTTTGTGTGTGTGTTGCTGGTGTTTGTTTGTGTGTGTGTTGTCGGTGTGTGTGTGTGTGTGTGTTGTCGGTGTGTGTGTGTGTGTGTGTGTTGTCGGTGTGTGTGTGTTGTCGGTGTGTGTGTGTGTGTGTTGTCGGTGTGTGTGTGTTGTCAATGTGTGTGTGTGTGTGTGTGGGTGTGTTGTCGGTGTGTGTGTGTGTGTGTGTTGTCGGTGTGTGTGTGTGTGTGTGTTGCCGGTGTGTGTGTGTGTGTTGTCGGTGTGCGTGTGTGTGTTGTCGGTGTGTGTGTGTGTGTTGCCGGTGTGTGTGTGTGTGTGTTGTCGGTGTGTGTGTGTGTGTGTTGTCGGTGTGTGTGTGTGTTGTCGGTGTGTGTGTGTGTGTTGTCGGTGTTTGTGTGTGTGTTGTCGGTGTGTGTGTGTGTGTGTGTTGCCGGTGTGTGTGTGTGTGTGTTGTCGGTGTGTGTGTGTGTGTGTGTGTGTTGTCGGTGTGTGTGTGTGTTGTCGGTGTGTGTGTGTGTTGTCGGTGTGTGTGTTTGTAGTCTGGGTGTGTGTGTGTGTGTGTGTGTGTGTGTGTGTTGTCGGTGTGTGTGTGTTGTTGGTGTGTGTGTGTGTGTGTGTGTTGTCGGTGTGTGTGTGTGTTGTCGGTGTGTGTGTGTTGTGTGTGTGTGTGTTGTCGGTGTGTGTGTGTGTTGTCGGTGTGTGTGTGTGTGTGTTGTCGGTGTGTGTGTGTGTGTTGTGTGTGTGTGTGTTGTCGGTGTGTGTGTGTTGTCGGTGTGTGTGTGTGTGTGTGTGTGTGTGTGTGTTGTCGGTGTGTGTGTGTTGTCGGTGTGTGTGTGTGTGTTGTCGGTGTGTGTGTGTGTGTGTGTGTTGTCGGTGTGTGTGTGTGTTGTCAGTGTGTGTGTGTGTGTGTTGTCGGTGTGTGTGTGTGTGTGTGTGTGTTGTCGGTGTGTGTGTGTTGTCGGTGTGTGTGTGTGTGTTGTCGGTGTGTGTGTGTGTGTGTTGTCGGTGTGTGTGTGTGTGTTGCTGGTGTGTGTGTGTGTGTTGTCGGTGTGTGTGTGTGTGTTGTCGGTGTGTGTGTGTGTGTGTGTTGTCGTTGTGTGTGTGTGTGTGTTGTCGGTGTGTGTGTGTGTGTTGTCGGTGTGTGTGTGTGTGTTGTCGGTGTGTGTGTGTGTGTTGTCGGTGTGTGTGTTTTGTTGTGTGTGTGTGTGTTGTCGGTGTGTGTGTGTTATCGGTGTGTGTGTGTGTGTGTGTTGTCGGTGTGTGTGTGTGTGTGTGTGTGTGTGTGTGTGTGTTGTCGGTGTGTGTGTGTGTTGTCGGTGTGTGTGTGTGTGTTGTCGGTGTGTGTGTGTTGTCGGTGTGTGTGTGTGTGTGTTGTCGGTGTGTGTGTGTGTGTTGTGTGTGTGTGTGTTGTCAGTGTGTGTGTGTGTTGTCGGTGTGTGTGTGTGTGTGTTGTCGGTGTGTGTGTGTGTGTGTGTTGTCAGTGTGTGTGTGTGTGTGTGTGTGTGTGTTGTCGGTGTGTGTGTGTGTGTTGTCGGTGTGTGTGTGTGTGTGTTGCCGGTGTGTGTGTGTGTTGTCGGTGTGTGTGTGTGTGTGTTGTCGGTGTGTGTGTGTGTGTTGTCGGTGTGTGTGTGTGTGTGTTGCCGGTGTGTGTGTGTGTGTGTTGTCGGTGTGTGTGTGTGTGTTGTCGGTGTTTGTGTGTGTGTGTTGTCGGTGTGTGTGTGTGTGTTGTCGGTGTGTGTGTGTGTAGTCGGTGTGTGTGTGTGTGTGTGTTGTCGGTGTGTGTGTGTGTTGTTGGTGTGTGTGTGTTGTGTGTGTGTGTGTGTGTTGTGTGTGTGTGTGTGTGTTGTCGGTGTGTGTGTGTGTGTTGTCGGTGTGTGTGTGTGTGTTGTCGGTGTGTGTGTGTGTGTTGTCGGTGTGTGTGTGTGTGTGTGTTGTCGGTGTGTGTGTGTGTTGTCGGTGTGTGTGTGTGTGTGTTGTCGGTGTGTGTGTGTGTGTGTGTGTGTGTGTTGTCGGTGTGTGTGTGTGTGTGTTGTCGGTGTGTGTGTGTGTGTTGTCGGTGTGTGTGTGTGTGTGTGTGTTGTCGGTGTGTTTGTGTGTGTTGTGTGTGTTTGTGTTGTCAGTGTGTGTGTGTGTTGTCGGTGTGTGTGTGTGTGTGTTGTCGGTGTGTGTGTGTGTGTTGTCAGTGTGTGTGTGTGTGTGTGTGTTGTCGGTGTGTGTGTGTGTGTGTGTTGTCGGTGTGTGTGTGTGTGTGTGTTGCCGGTGTGTGTGTGTGTGTTGTCGGTGTGCGTGTGTGTGTTGTCGGTGTGTGTGTGTGTGTTGCCGGTGTGTGTGTGTGTGTGTTGTCGGTGTGTGTGTGTGTGTGTTGTCGGTGTGTGTGTGTGTGTGTTGTCGGTGTGTGTGTGTGTGTGTTGTCGGTGTGTGTGTGTGTGTTGTCGGTGTGTGTGTGTGTGTGTGTTGCCGGTGTGTGTGTGTGTGTTGTCGGTGTGTGTGTGTGTGTGTTGTCGGTGTGTGTGTGTGTGTGTTGTCGGTGTGTGTGTGTGTGTGTTGTCGGTGTGTGTGTGTGTGTTGTCGGTGTGTGTGTGTAGTCGGTGTGTGTGTGTGTGTGTGTGTGTGTGTGTTGTCGGTATGTGTGTGTGTGTTGTCGGTGTGTGTGTGTGTGTGTGTTGTCGGTGTGTGTGTGTGATGTCGGTGTGTGTGTGTTGTGTGTGTGTGTGTGTGTTGTGTGTGTGTGTGTGTGTTGTCGGTGTGTGTGTGTGTGTTGTCGGTGTGTGTGTGTGTGTGTTGTCAGTGTGTTTGTGTGTGTGTGTTGTCGTTGTGTGTGTGTGTGTGTTGTCGGTGTGTGTTTGTGTGTTGTCGGTGTGTGTGTGTGTAGTCTGGGTGTGTGTGTGTGTGTGTGTGTGTGTTGTCGGTGTGTGTGTGTGTGTGTTGTCGGTGTGTGTTTGTGTGTGTGTTGTCAGTGTGTGTGTGTGTGTGTGTGTGTTGTCGGTGTGTGTGTGTGTGTGTGTTGTCGGTGTGTGTGTGTGTGTGTTGTCGGTGTGTGTGTGTGTGTGTGTTGTCGGTGTGTGTGTGTGTGTGTTGTCGGTGTGTGTGTGTGTGTGTGTGTGTTGTCGGTGTGTGTGTGTGTGTTGTCGGTGTGTGTGTGTGTGTTGTCGGTGTGTGTGTGTGTAGTCTGGGTGTGTGTGTGTGTGTGTGTGTGTGTTGTCGGTGTGTGTGTGTTGTTGGTGTGTGTATGTGTGTGTTGTCGGTGTGTGTGTGTTGTCGGTGTGTGTGTGTTGTGTGTGTGTGTGTTGTCGGTGTGTGTGTGTGTTGTCGGTGTGTGTGTGTGTGTGTGTTGTCGGTGTGTGTGTGTGTTGTGTGTGTGTGTGTTGTCGGTGTGTGTGTGTTGTCGGTGTGTGTGTGTGTGTGTGTGTGTTGTCGGTGTGTGTGTGTTGTCGGTGTGTGTGTGTGTGTTGTCGGTGTGTGTGTGTGTGTGTGTTGTCGGTGTGTGTGTGTGTTGTCAGTGTGTGTGTGTGTGTGTGTTGTCGGTGTGTGTGTGTGTGTGTGTTGTCGGTGTGTGTGTGTTGTCGGTGTGTGTTTGTGTTGTCGGTGTGTGTGTGTGTGTGTTGTCGGTTTGTGTGTGTGTGTGTTGCTGGTGTGTGTGTGTGTGTTGTCGGTGTGTGTGTGTGTGTGTTGTCGGTGTGTGTGTGTGTGTGTGTTGTCGGTGTGTGTGTGTGTGTGTTGTCGGTGTGTGTGTGTTGTCGGTGTGTGTGTGTTTGTGTGTGTGTTGTCGGTGTGTTTGTGTGTGTGTGTTGTCGGTGTGTGTGTGTGTGTGTTGTCGGTGTGTGTGTGTGTGTGTTGTGTGTGTGTGTGTGTTGTCGGTGTGTGTGTGTGTTGTCGGTGTGTGTGTGTGTGTGTTGTCGGTGTGTGTGTGTGTTGTCGGTGTGTGTGTGTGTGTGTTGTCGGTGTGTGTGTGTGTGTGTTGTCAGTGTGTGTGTGTGTGTTGTCGGTGTGTGTGTGTGTCTGCGTTGTCGGTGTGTGTGTGTGTGTTGTCGGTGTGTGTGTGTGTGTGTTGTCGGTGTGTGTGTGTGTTGCTGGTGTGTGTGTGTGTGTGTTTGTGTGTGTTGTCGGTGTGTTTGTGTGTGTGTTGTCGGTGTGTGTGTTTGTGTGTGTGTGTGTTGTCGGTGTGTGTGTGTGTGTTGTCGGTGTGTGTGTGTGTGTGTGTTGTCGGTGTGTGTGTGTGTGTTGTCGGTGTGTGTGTGTGTGTGTGGTCGTTGTGTGTGTGTGTGTTGTCAGTGTGTGTGTGTGTTGTCGGTGTGTGTGTGTGTGTGTTGTCGGTGTGTGTGTGTGTGTGTGTTGTCAGTGTGTGTGTGTGTGTGTGTGTGTGTTGTCGGTGTGTGTGTGTGTGTTGTCGGTGTGTGTGTGTGTGTGTTGCCGGTGTGTGTGTGTGTTGTCGGTGTGTGTGTGTGTGTGTTGTCGGTGTGTGTGTGTGTGTTGTCGGTGTGTGTGTGTGTGTGTGTTGCCGGTGTGTGTGTGTGTGTGTTGTCGGTGTGTGTGTGTGTGTTGTCGGTGTGTGTGTGTGTGTGTTGTCGGTGTGTGTGTGTGTGTTGTCGGTGTGTGTGTGTGTAGTCGGTGTGTGTGTGTGTGTGTGTTGTCGGTGTGTGTGTGTGTTGTCGGTGTGTGTGTGTTGTGTGTGTGTGTGTGTGTTGTGTGTGTGTGTGTGTGTTGTCGGTGTGTGTGTGTGTGTTGTCGGTGTGTGTGTGTGTGTTGTCGGTGTGTGTGTGTGTGTTGTCGGTGTGTGTGTGTGTGTGTGTTGTCGGTGTGTGTGTGTGTTGTCGGTGTGTGTGTGTGTGTGTGTGTGTGTGTGTTGTCGGTGTGTGTGTGTGTGTGTTGTCGGTGTGTGTGTGTGTGTTGTCGGTGTGTGTGTGTGTGTGTGTGTTGTCGGTGTGTTTGTGTGTGTGTGTTGTCGTTGTGTGTGTGTGTGTTGTCGGTGTGTTTGTGTGTGTTGTGTGTGTTTGTGTTGTCAGTGTGTGTGTGTGTTGTCGGTGTGTGTGTGTGTGTGTTGTCGGTGTGTGTGTGTGTGTTGTCAGTGTGTGTGTGTGTGTGTGTGTGTGTGTGTTGTCGGTGTGTGTGTGTGTGTGTGTTGTCGGTGTGTGTGTGTGTGTGTGTGTTGCCGGTGTGTGTGTGTGTGTTGTCGGTGTGCGTGTGTGTGTTGTAGGTGTGTGTGTGTGTGTTGCCGGTGTGTGTGTGTGTGTGTTGTCGGTGTGTGTGTGTGTGTGTTGTCGGTGTGTGTGTGTGTGTGTTGTCGGTGTGTGTGTGTGTGTGTTGTCGGTGTGTGTGTGTGTGTGTGTTGCCGGTGTGTGTGTGTGTGTGTTGTCGGTGTGTGTGTGTGTGTGTTGTCGGTGTGTGTGTGTGTGTGTTGTCGGTGTGTGTGTGTGTGTGTTGTCGGTGTGTGTGTGTGTGTTGTCGGTGTGTGTGTGTGTAGTCGGTGTGTGTGTGTGTGTGTGTGTGTGTGTGTTGTCGGTATGTGTGTGTGTGTTGTCGGTGTGTGTGTGTGTGTGTGTTGTCGGTGTGTGTGTGTGATGTCGGTGTGTGTGTGTTGTGTGTGTGTGTGTGTGTTGTGTGTGTGTGTGTGTGTGTTGTCGGTGTGTGTGTGTGTGTTGTCGGTGTGTGTGTGTGTGTGTTGTCAGTGTGTTTGTGTGTGTGTGTTGTCGTTGTGTGTGTGTGTGTGTTGTCGGTGTGTGTTTGTGTGTTGTGTGTGTGTGTGTTGTCGGTGTGTGTGTGTGTTGTCGGTGTGTGTGTGTGTGTTGTCGGTGTGTGTTTGTGTGTGTGTTGTCAGTGTGTGTGTGTGTGTGTGTGTTGTCGGTGTGTGTGTGTGTGTGTGTTGTCGGTGTGTGTGTGTGTGTGTTGTCGGTGTGTGTGTGTGTGTGTGTTGTCGGTGTGTGTGTGTGTGTGTTGTCGGTGTGTGTGTGTGTGTGTGTGTGTTGTCGGTGTGTGTGTGTGTGTTGTCGGTGTGTGTGTGTGTGTTGTCGGTGTGTGTGTGTGTAGTCTGGGTGTGTGTGTGTGTGTGTGTGTGTGTGTGTTGTCGGTGTGTGTGTGTTGTTGGTGTGTGTGTGTGTGTGTTGTCGGTGTGTGTGTGTTGTCGGTGTGTGTGTGTTGTGTGTGTGTGTGTTGTCGGTGTGTGTGTGTGTTGTCGGTGTGTGTGTGTGTGTGTGTTGTCGGTGTGTGTGTGTGTTGTGTGTGTGTGTGTTGTCGGTGTGTGTGTGTTGTCGGTGTGTGTGTGTGTGTGTGTGTGTTGTCGGTGTGTGTGTGTTGTCGGTGTGTGTGTGTGTGTTGTCGGTGTGTGTGTGTGTGTGTGTTGTCGGTGTGTGTGTGTGTTGTCAGTGTGTGTGTGTGTGTGTGTTGTCGGTGTGTGTGTGTGTGTGTGTTGTCGGTGTGTGTGTGTTGTCGGTGTGTGTGTGTGTGTTGTCGGTGTGTGTGTGTGTGTGTTGTCGGTTTGTGTGTGTGTGTGTTGCTGGTGTGTGTGTGTGTGTTGTCGGTGTGTGTGTGTGTGTGTTGTCGGTGTGTGTGTGTGTGTGTGTTGTCGGTGTGTGTGTGTGTGTGTTGTCGGTGTGTGTGTGTTGTCGGTGTGTGTGTGTTTGTGTGTGTGTTGTCGGTGTGTTTGTGTGTTTGTGTTGTCGGTGTGTGTGTGTGTGTGTTGTCGGTGTGTGTGTGTGTGTGTTGTGTGTGTGTGTGTGTTGTCGGTGTGTGTGTGTGTTGTCGGTGTGTGTGTGTGTGTGTTGTCGGTGTGTGTGTGTGTTGTCGGTGTGTGTGTGTGTGTGTTGTCGGTGTGTGTGTGTGTGTGTTGTCAGTGTGTGTGTGTGTGTTGTCGGTGTGTGTGTGTGTGTGTTGTCGGTGTGTGTGTGTGTCTGCGTTGTCGGTGTGTGTGTGTGTGTTGTCGGTGTGTGTGTGTGTGTGTTGTCGGTGTGTGTGTGTGTTGCTGGTGTGTGTGTGTGTGTGTTTGTGTGTGTTGTCGGTGTGTTTGTGTGTGTGTTGTCGGTGTGTGTGTTTGTGTGTGTGTGTGTTGTCGGTGTGTGTGTGTTGTCGGTGTGTGTGTGTGTGTGTGTGTGTTGTCGGTGTGTGTGTGTTGTCGGTGTGTGTGTGTGTGTTGTCGGTGTGTGTGTGTGTGTGTGTTGTCGGTGTGTGTGTGTGTTGTCAGTGTGTGTGTGTGTGTGTGTTGTCGGTGTGTGTGTGTGTGTGTGTTGTCGGTGTGTGTGTGTTGTCGGTGTGTGTGTGTGTGTTGTCGGTGTGTGTGTGTGTGTGTTGTCGGTTTGTGTGTGTGTGTGTTGCTGGTGTGTGTGTGTGTGTTGTCGGTGTGTGTGTGTGTGTGTTGTCGGTGTGTGTGTGTGTGTGTGTTGTCGGTGTGTGTGTGTGTGTGTTGTCGGTGTGTGTGTGTTGTCGGTGTGTGTGTGTTTGTGTGTGTGTTGTCGGTGTGTTTGTGTGTGTGTGTTGTCGGTGTGTGTGTGTGTGTGTTGTCGGTGTGTGTGTGTGTGTGTTGTGTGTGTGTGTGTGTTGTCGGTGTGTGTGTGTGTTGTCGGTGTGTGTGTGTGTGTGTTGTCGGTGTGTGTGTGTGTTGTCGGTGTGTGTGTGTGTGTGTTGTCGGTGTGTGTGTGTGTGTGTTGTCAGTGTGTGTGTGTGTGTTGTCGGTGTGTGTGTGTGTGTGTTGTCGGTGTGTGTGTGTGTCTGCGTTGTCGGTGTGTGTGTGTGTGTTGTCGGTGTGTGTGTGTGTGTGTTGTCGGTGTGTGTGTGTGTTGCTGGTGTGTGTGTGTGTGTGTTTGTGTGTGTTGTCGGTGTGTTTGTGTGTGTGTTGTCGGTGTGTGTGTTTGTGTGTGTGTGTGTTGTCGGTGTGTGTGTGTGTGTTGTGTGTGTGTGTGTTGTCGGTGTGTGTGTGTGTGTGTGTTGTCGGTGTGTGTGTGTGTGTTGTCGGTGTGTGTGTGTGTGTGTGGTCGTTGTGTGTGTGTGTGTTGTCGGTGTGTGTGTGTGTGTTGTCGGTGTGTGTGTGTGTGTGTTGTCGGTGTGTGTGTGTGTGTTGTGTGTGTGTGTGTGTGTGTTGTCGGTGTGTGTGTGTGTGTGTGCTGTCGGTGTGTGTGTGTGTGTGTGTGTGTGTGTGTGTTGTCGGTGTGTGTGTGTGTGTTGTCGGTGTGTGTGTGTGTGTGTGTTGTCGGTGTGTGTGTGTGTGTGTGTTGTCAGTGTGTGTCTGTGTGTTATCGGTGTGTGTGTGTGTGTGTTGTCGGTGTGTGTGTGTGTCTGTGTTGTCGGTGTGTGTGTGTGTGTGTTGTCGGTGTGTGTGTGTGTTGTGTGTGTGTGTGTTGTCGGTGTGTGTGTGTGTGTTGTCAGTGTGTGTGTGTGTGTGTGTGTGTGTGTGTGTGTGTGTGTGTTGTCGGTGTGTGTGTGTGTGTGTGTGTGTGTGTGTGTGTGTTGTCGGTGTGTGTGTGTGTGTGTGTTGTCCGAGTGTGTGTGTGTGTGTGTGTTGTCGGTGTGTGTGTGTTGTCGGTGTGTGTGTGTGTTGTCGGTGTGTGTGTGTGTGTGTGTTGTCGGTGTGTGTGTGTGTGTGTTGTCGGTGTGTGTGTGTGTGTGTTGTCAGTGTGTGTGTGTGTGTTGTCGGTGTGTGTGTGTGTGTGTTGTCGGTGTGTGTGTGTGTCTGCGTTGTCGGTGTGTGTGTGTGTGTTGTCGGTGTGTGTGTGTGTGTGTTGCTGGTGTGTGTGTGTGTGTGTTTGTGTGTGTTGTCGGTGTGTTTGTGTGTGTGTTGTCGGTGTGTGTGTTTGTGTGTGTGTGTGTTGTCGGTGTGTGTGTGTGTGTTGTGTGTGTGTGTGTTGTCGGTGTGTGTGTGTGTGTGTGTTGTCGGTGTGTGTGTGTGTGTTGTCGGTGTGTGTGTGTGTGTGTGGTCGTTGTGTGTGTGTGTGTTGTCGGTGTGTGTGTGTGTGTTGTCGGTGTGTGTGTGTGTGTGTTGTCGGTGTGTGTGTGTGTGTTGTGTGTGTGTGTGTGTGTGTTGTCGGTGTGTGTGTGTGTGTGTGCTGTCGGTGTGTGTGTGTGTGTGTGTGTGTGTGTGTGTTGTCGGTGTGTGTGTGTGTGTTGTCGGTGTGTGTGTGTGTGTGTGTTGTCGGTGTGTGTGTGTGTGTGTGTTGTCAGTGTGTGTCTGTGTGTTATCGGTGTGTGTGTGTGTGTGTTGTCGGTGTGTGTGTGTGTCTGTGTTGTCGGTGTGTGTGTGTGTGTGTTGTCGGTGTGTGTGTGTGTTGTGTGTGTGTGTGTTGTCGGTGTGTGTGTGTGTGTTGTCAGTGTGTGTGTGTGTGTGTGTGTGTGTGTGTGTGTGTGTGTGTTGTCGTGTGTGTGTGTGTGTGTGTGTGTGTGTGTGTGTTGTCGGTGTGTGTGTGTGTGTGTGTTGTCCGAGTGTGTGTGTGTGTGTGTGTTGTCGGTGTGTGTGTGTTGTCGGTGTGTGTGTGTGTTGTCGGTGTGTGTGTGTGTGTGTGTTGTCGGTGTGTGTGTGTGTTGTCAGTGTGTGTGTGTGTGTGTGTTGTCGGTGTGTGTGTGTGTGTCTGTTGTCGGTGTGTGTTTGTGTGTTGTCGGTGTGTTTGTGTGTGTGTGTTGTCGGTGTGTGTGTTTGTGTTGCTGGTGTTTGTTTGTGTGTGTGTTGTCGGTGTGTGTGTGTGTGTGTGTGTGTGTGTTGTCGGTGTGTGTGTGTGTGTGTTGTCGGTGTGTGTGTGTGTGTGTGTTGTCGGTGTGTGTGTGTGTGTTGTTGGTGTGTTTGTGTGTGTGTGTTGTCGGTGTGTGTGTGTGTGTTGTCGGTGTGTGTGTGTTGTCGGTGTGTGTGTGTGTGTGTGTGTGTTGTCGGTGTGTGTGTGTTGTCGTTGTGTGTGTGTGTGTTGTCGGTGTGTGTGTGTGTGTGTGTTGTCGGTGTGTGTGTGTGTTGTCAGTGTGTGTGTGTGTGTGTTGTCGGTGTGTGTGTGTGTGTGTGTGTTGTCGGTGTGTGTGTGTTGTCGGTGTGTGTGTGTGTGTTGTCGGTGTGTGTGTGTGTGTGTTGTCGGTTTGTGTGTGTGTGTGTTGCTGGTGTGTGTGTGTGTGTTGTCGGTGTGTGTGTGTGTGTTGTCGGTGTGTGTGTGTGTGTGTGTTGTCGGTGTGTGTGTGTGTGTGTTGTCGGTGTGTGTGTGTTGTCGGTGTGTGTGTGTTTGTGTGTGTGTTGTCGGTGTGTTTGTGTGTGTGTGTTGTCGGTGTGTGTGTGTGTGTGTTGTCGGTGTGTGTGTGTGTGTGTTGTGTGTGTGTGTGTGTTGTCGGTGTGTGTGTGTGTGTGTTGTCGGTGTGTGTGTGTGTGTGTTGTCGGTGTGTGTGTGTGTGTGTTGTCGGTGTGTGTGTGTGTGTGTTGTCGGTGTGTGTGTGTGTGTGTTGTCAGTGTGTGTGTGTGTGTTGTCGGTGTGTGTGTGTGTGTGTTGTCGGTGTGTGTGTGTGTCTGTGTTGTCGGTGTGTGTGTGTGTGTTGTCGGTGTGTGTGTGTGTGTGTTGTCGGTGTGTGTGTGTGTTGCTGGTGTGTGTGTGTGTGTGTTTGTGTGTGTTGTCGGTGTGTTTGTGTGTGTGTTGTCGGTGTGTGTGTTTGTGTGTGTGTGTGTTGTCGGTGTGTGTGTGTGTGTTGTGTGTGTGTGTGTTGTCGGTGTGTGTGTGTGTGTGTTGTCGGTGTGTGTGTGTGTGTTGTCGGTGTGTGTGTGTGTGTGGTCGTTGTGTGTGTGTGTGTTGTCGGTGTGTGTGTGTGTGTTGTCGGTGTGTGTGTGTGTGTGTGTTGTCGGTGTGTGTGTGTGTGTTGTGTGTGTGTGTGTGTTGTCGGTGTGTGTGTGTGTGTGTGCTGTCGGTGTGTGTGTGTGTGTGTGTGTGTTGTCGGTGTGTGTGTGTGTGTTGTCGGTGTGTGTGTGTGTGTGTGTTGTCGGTGTGTGTGTGTGTGTGTGTTGTCAGTGTGTGTCTGTGTGTTATCGGTGTGTGTGTGTGTGTGTTGTCGGTGTGTGTGTGTGTCTGTGTTGTCGGTGTGTGTGTGTGTGTTGTCGGTGTGTGTGTGTGTGTTGTCTGTGTGTGTGTGTGTGTGTGTGTTGTCAGTGTGTGTGTGTGTGTGTTGTCGGTGTGTGTGTGTGTGTGTGTGTGTGTTGTCGGTGTGTGTGTGTGTGTTGTCGGTGTGTGTGTGTGTGTGTTGTGTGTGTGTGTGTTGTCGGTGTGTGTGTGTGTGTGTGTGTTGTCGGTGTGTGTGTGTGTGTGTGTGTGTGTGTGTGTGTTGTCGGTGTGTGTGTGTGTGTGTGTTGTCCGAGTGTGTGTGTGTGTGTGTGTGTTGTCGGTGTGTGTGTGTTGTCGGTGTGTGTGTGTGTTGTCGGTGTGTGTGTGTGTGTGTGTGTTGTCGGTGTGTGTGTGTGTTGTCAGTGTGTGTGTGTGTGTGTGTTGTCGGTGTGTGTGTGTGTGTCTGTTGTCGGTGTGTGTTTGTGTGTTGTCGGTGTGTTTGTGTGTGTGTGTTGTCGGTGTGTGTGTGTGTGTTGCTGGTGTTTGTTTGTGTGTGTGTTGTCGGTGTGTGTGTGTGTGTGTGTTGTCGGTGTGTGTGTGTGTGTGTGTGTGTGTGTGTTGTCAGTGTGTGTGTGTGTGTGTTGTCGGTGTGTGTGTGTGTGTGTGTTGTCGGTGTGTGTGTGTGTGTTGTTGGTGTGTTTGTGTGTGTGTGTTGTCGGTGTGTGTTTGTGTGTTGTCGGTGTGTTTGTGTGTGTGTGTTGTCGGTGTGTGTGTGTGTGTTGCTGGTGTTTGTTTGTGTGTGTGTTGTCGGTGTGTGTGTGTGTGTTGTCGGTGTGTGTGTGTGTGTGTGTGTGTTGTCGGTGTGTGTGTGTGTGTGTGTTGTCGGTGTGTGTGTGTGTTGTCGGTGTGTTTGTGTGTGTGTGTTGTCGTTGTGTGTGTGTGTGTGTTGTCGGTGTGTGTGTGTTGTGTGTGTGTGTGTTGTCGGTGTGTGTGTGTGTTGTCAGTGTGTGTGTGTGTGTGTGTGTTGTCGGTGTGTGTGTGTGTGTGTGTTGTCGGTGTGTGTTTGTGTGTTGTCGGTGTGTTTGTGTGTGTGTGTTGTCGGTGTGTGTGTGTGTGTTGCTGGTGTTTGTTTGTGTGTGTGTTGTCGATGTGTGTGTGTGTTGTCGGTGTGTGTGTGTGTGTGTGTGTGTGTGTGTGTGTTGTCGGTGTGTGTGTGTGTGTGTGTTGTCGGTGTGTGTGTGTGTGTGTTGTCGGTGTGTTTGTGTGTGTGTGTTGTCGTTGTGTGTGTGTGTGTGTTGTCGGTGTGTGTGTGTTGTGTTGCTGGTGTTTGTTTGTGTGTGTGTTGTCGATGTGTGTGTGTGTTGTCGGTGTGTGTGTGTGTGTGTGTGTGTGTGTTGTCGGTGTGTGTGTGTGTGTGTTGTCGGTGTGTGTGTGTGTGTGTGTTGTCGGTGTGTGTGTGTGTGTGTTGTCGGTGTGTTTGTGTGTGTGTGTTGTCGTTGTGTGTGTGTGTGTGTTGTCGGTGTGTGTGTGTTGTGTGTGTGTGTTGTCAGTGTGTGTGTGTGTTGTCGGTGTGTGTGTGTGTGTGTTGTCGGTGTGTGTGTGTGTTGTCAGTGTGTGTGTGTGTGTGTGTGTGTGTTGTCGGTGTGTGTGTGTGTGTGTGTGTGTTGTCGGTGTGTGTGTGTGTGTGTGTTGCCGGTGTGTGTGTGTGTGTTGTCGGTGTGCGTGTGTGTGTTGTCGGTGTGTGTGTGTGTGTGTGTTGCCGGTGTGTGTGTGTGTGTGTTGTCGGTGTGTGTGTGTGTGTGTTGTCGGTGTGTGTGTGTGTGTGTTGTTGGTGTGTGTGTGTGTGTGTTGTCGGTGTGTGTGTGTGTGTTGTCGGTGTGTGTGTGTGTTGTCGGTGTGTGTGTGTGTGTTGCCGGTGTGTGTGTGTGTGTTGTCGGTGTGCGTGTGTGTGTTGTCGGTGTGTGTGTGTGTGTGTGTGTTGCCGGTGTGTGTGTGTGTGTGTGTTGTCGGTGTGTGTGTGTGTGTGTTGTCGGTGTGTGTGTGTGTGTGTTGTTGGTGTGTGTGTGTGTGTGTGTTGTCGGTGTGTGTGTGTGTGTTGTCGGTGTGTGTGTGTGTAGTCGGTGTGTGTGTGTGTGTGTGTGTGTTGTCGGTGGGTGTGTGTGTTGTCGGTGTGTGTGTGTTGTGTGTGTGTGTGTGTGTTGTGTGTGTGTGTGTGTTGTCGGTGTGTGTGTGTGTGTTGTCGGTGTGTGTGTGTGTGTTGTTGGTGTGTTTGTGTGTGTGTGTTGTCGTTGTGTGTGTGTGTGTGGTGTCGGTGTGTGTGTGTGTGTTGTGTGTGTGTGTTGTCGGTGTGTGTGTGTGTTGTCGGTGTGTGTGTGTGTGTGTTGTCGGTGTGTGTGTGTGTGTGTTGTCGGTGTGTGTGTGTGTGTTGTGTGTGTGTGTGTTGTCGGTGTGTGTGTGTGTTGTCGGTGTGTTTGTGTGTGTTGTCGGTGTGTTTGTGTGTGTGTGTTGTCATTGTGTGTGTGTGTGTGTTGTCGGTGTGTGTGTGTGTGTTGTGTGTGTGTGTGTTGTTGGTGTGTGTGTGTGTGTGTGTGTTGTCGGTGTGTGTTTGTGTGTTGTCGGTGTGTTTGTGTGTGTGTGTTGTCAGTGTGTGTGTGTGTGTGTGTGTTGTCGGTGTGTGTGTGTGTGTGTGTGTTGTCGGTGTGTGTTTGTGTGTTGTCGGTGTGTTTGTGTGTGTGTGTTGTCGGTGTGTGTGTGTGTGTGTGTTGCTGGTGTTTGTTTGTGTGTGTGTTGT